>NC_079213.1:84786802-85086802 GCF_029633865.1 Lampris incognitus | reverse complement strand
GTTGAGTTTCTACTGAAAATCAGTGCCCTTTGAATGTGACACAATGTTGCATAACTTTGCTGGTCCTTCCCCAGGAATCCTGCCTGTGTACCAAAGCCTGTTTGCATTGGCTGCTGGTGATCTCTCATTTTGGTATCCGCCAACGCATGTGTTCAACACTGATGAAAATGTTCTGGTCCACTTCAGAGTCAGGTGGGTGAAAAATCATTGAGAACTAACACATCCAACTAACTCTATAGCTGCAGTAAATCGGATTAAGTCAGATTAGATTAAGCTTCCCCCCCCCCCCATGAGGACAGTGGTGCACTGCAAAGAATGTATTAGATACAGTAAAGAATAAGTTATAAATAAGGAATTTAACACTGAAAAAAAAATCTGACACCCACTACACCAGAAATAAGTTATGACAATAATTCAGTAAGTCAATAAATCTAAGAGAAGTGGGATTCTTGTGAAAAAAAAAAAGCAATGGCGATAATTGACACTTTTGTTAGACACAACTGCAGGGATAACTGGTGTTAGCTATGGACAGAAGATGGATGACAAAACTCAGTGAAACCTGCTGCGTCACCAGGCTATTTAAGAATTTTTTTTTTTAAAGAGGGGAGGTTAAAAAAGTTAGTAAAATAGAAAACCTAACAGAAAGAGTCACAGCTTGAAGGAACAATATAAGAAGATGGAGAATGACACCATATTCTTTGTCTTCTTTTGGCTGCTCAAGCTATTCTCCGCATAGAGTTTTATCATCTACTTTTCTTCTGTTTCTTTTCCTTCCTCCCGTTAGGAGTCACCACAGCGGATCACCCATTTCCATCTCTTCCTGTCCCTTGCCTCTTCCTCTGTCACACCAAGCACCTGCATGTCCTCCCTCACCACATCCATAAACCTCCTATTTGGTCTTCCTCTTTTCCTCTTGCCTGGCAGCTCCATCTTCAGCATCCTTCTCCCAATATTTAATTCAATTCAATTCAATTCAATTTATTGTCACTAAAAACAATGTGCAGGCACATGCTAAAAACGAAATGAGGGTTGCAGCTTTGCTGAACAGTGCAAGTCATAGACAAACATAGCAAACACAGTATAAGATAAATACAGATGAAGACCAAAGTTTAAGCAAAAAAAAAAAAAAAGCACAAGTATAAACATATTTACAGAATTCAGTGGGTAGGGGGGTTCTGACAGGTGGGTTCAGGTGGGTAACTGCTAGGGGAAAGAAGCTGTTTTTGAGCCTGGTAGTGCGGGCTCTGAGGCTCCTTCGAAGGCAGCATTTGTGATAAAGTCTTTTATGGCAGGGAGCTGGGTACCGGTGATATGCTGGGCTGCCTTGACGACCCGCTGCAGAGGTTTCCGGTCTACAGATGTGCAGTTGCTGTACCACACTGAGATACAGCTGGTCAGGACGCTCTCTATGGTGCAGTGGTAGAAGTTGGTGAGAATTTTGGGGGATAGATGGACACTCCTCAGCCTCCTCAGGAAAAGCAGACATTGATGGGCCTTTTCCACAAGGGTCTGGGTGTTTTATGTTCAGGAAAGGTCTTCGCTGATGTGGACTCCAAAGAATTTAAAGCTGGAGACATGCTCCACGTCCACCCCTTTGAATTGTATGGGGGAGTGGCTGCAGCTTCTAGACCTCCTGAAGTCCACAATCAGCTCCTTCATCTTCTGCACATTGAGGACAATATACCAAACATCTCTCCTCCGCATATGCCCAAATCATCTCAATCTTCCCTCTCTTGCTTTGTTTCCAAACCATCCAACCTGAGCTGTCCCTCTATTATAATCATTCCTAATCCTGTCCATGTTCATTGTTCCCAATAAAAATATTAGCACGTTCAACTCTGCCACCTCCAGCTCCGCCTCCTGTCTTCATGTCAGCGCCACTGTCTCCAAACTATACAACATAGCTGGTCTCACTACCATCTTGTAAAACTTCGCTTTCACTCTTGGTACACTTCTGTCACAAATAACTGCTGACACTCTTCTCCACCCACTCCACCCTGCCTGCACGTTCTTCTTCACCTCTCTTCTGCACTCCCTGTTACCTGTCCATCACCATTGCAAATAAGAACGGGCTCAAAGCCGATCCTTGATGTAATCCCATCTCCACCTTGAACCCATTGGTCATTCCTACCACACACCCCACCACTGCCACATCACACTGCCCTCATACATATCCTGTGCCACTCTTATATACTTCTCTGTCACTCCTGACCTCCTCATACAATACCACACCTCCTCTCTCATTTCTCCATCAACACTCTCAAAGCAAACATTGCATCTGTAGTGCTCTTCCCTGGCATGAAACCATACTGCTGCTCACTAATCATCACCTCTCCTCTTAACCTAGCTTCCACTACTGTTTCCCATAACTTCACACTGTGCCTGATCAACTTTATACCTCTGTAGTTACTACAGCTCTGCAAATCACCTTTATTCTAGTGAGTCTAGTCATACGTGGTCATTACATTACCCCCCCTCCCCTTCGGGAATCACGTCCCTGCGCTTCAGCATATCAGCTCCCTCACACCTCTGGGCACACATGTTTCCAATGGCCTCACGGTCTCAGCATCCTACTTCTGACACCAATGTAGTCTATTCAAGGGCAGCTGGGAATTGAACCTGGGTCACCTGCACCATGGGCGACTGCGCTAACCAGTCAACTAAAGGGCCCGACCCGTTAGCCAAGGGCTAGTGAGTCTAGTCATCCGTGGTTGTTACACTAACCCCCTCCTACAGGAATCCGTCCCCACACTTTAGCATATCAGCTCCCTCATGTCTCTGGGCACATGCGCTTCTGATGGCCTCACAGTTTTACCATCCCACTTCTAACACCAATGTAGTGAATTCAGGGGCAGCTGGGAAGTAAAACCGGGTCTGCACTAACCAGTCAACTAAAGGGTCCAACCCGTTTGCTATGGGCTAGCGAGTCTAGTCATTTGTGGTCGTTACACATAATTACAGGCTTTTTTTGTTGTTGAGTGCACCTTAGCAAAGTATGGCATTGTATTCCAACTCTTACCATAGATGCGCAGTCTTACACTGCTGTTTAAAAAATAATTAAGTCATTCACTGCAGCAGCATCATATATTTTGTAATAACCTCAGGCAAATTTGATTAATAGATTTCTCCTATCTATTTGAAGGTTTTTCTTTGGACACTGGTCTGGTCAAGGCCCAAGATCATCCTACCATTACAATTTGACAAGAGACAGAATCAGCGCAGTACTTGACTACTGTGTCATTGATTATTTCTTTGCCCAGGTAAAGTCCAAAATAATTCATAAACATGTGCTTTAAGGGTGTTCATATAAGTTTTAAATCCTCTTTTGTTTTTGTTTTTTTGGGTTGGGGGCGGGCTCAGGAGGTTTTTTTTAGCCACCGTTATTGCATCACAGCAAAAATGGTACATGCATCCATCACATCAAAAGGGTAGCGGATCTGATCCCTGCCCCCCCGTCCAGAGTCTTCATTTCCTTCCTGTGTTCACACAGATTTCTTCCCACAGTATAAAACATGAGGCTTTAGTTAACTGGAGACTACAATAGATTGCCCATTGTCATGAATGGGATGTGTATGGGATGAGTTAATGAAAGGTAGTAGGCTCTTCAATGAACTGGTGACCTGTCGAGTAGTCTTTCATCTGCTGAGTTTCTGTCCTATAACCACTGGGAAAGAACCCCCTTCGTCCCTGACCCCCATTGAGACCCTGAATTAGATTATGATGAAATGAAACATTGTGTATTACTAAACATGACTTGAAGTATGATATGACCAACATGTTAGCCCCACATAGCGACACAGAGAGCAGCCTTAACACTTTGACAGTTAAAGGTCTGATCTTTTTAGGTGCACCCATAGTTGATATAGCACTCTGAGTAATGTAAGCTGCTTTGGATGGGAAGCTGCTGCCATATTGGATCATTTTATGTTAATATTCTACAGTGTTTCAGAACCCTCTGGAGAAAAGCAGCATAATGTGTTAATCCATAAATTTAAGAACATGTTTCATGGCTCTCGTTATTTTGGCACATAGTCGCGCAATGACTTTGTGGCCAGTGAGGCAGGGGTCTCACCACCACTGAGTGCTCAGGAGGAGTGTCTCGGCCTTGCAGTGCTGGACTTGTGGAGAATGGCGAAAGAACACCACCAGAGTGTAAGAGAGCTCTGCAAGACTGTCAGGTATTTCAGTTTGGATCACAGTGTATATTTTTTGTTGCAGGAATTGATCATTTATTTTTATATGAGCCAATTCCATATGGGTAGAGTTCAACATCACAGAGGCAATAGAAGGTTGGACAGATCAGAGATTCTTGCATGATATCAATATCTGACTAGTGCCACTTCAGGCTACTCCATATGAGTTTTGATTAACTGCATGTTCATCATTAAAGGAAAAAAAGCTAGAATTAAGTTTGCTTAAAGATCCAGTTCAATGACTTTAATTCAGTCAGACAAGTTTTATCACGGAATATTAATGTTTGGAGTGTCATTTTTTAGCTTCAGAAGTATTATTTGGATAAGCAGTTTGGATAATGGATGGATGGAATAACTGTTTTAGCAACCCCTCTCTGAACACAGACAGTTCTCAGGAGGTTGAGGGGGCATTGCCCTGAGTTCCAAAGACTTTTTATTGACAGCTAGCTAGCTTGCTAACTTGCACAATGTTGCTAGGTAACTTTTTGAACAGACCAACTGACAGACTGACAATGAAAATTCATTGAAAATTGAAAATACACTGACCAATCATCCAATCAGATCAGGGCATTAGATGATGTCATTTATTACCAGCAGCAGATTAGTTTTCTAATGTTTGATTATTTTGACTATGAGGAAGAAAGTTTCTCAAGGAACTTTTTTTCACAACATCCATTCCATTCATTATCCAAGCCACTTATCCCAATTGGGGTGGCAGGATGCTGGAGCCTATCCAAGCAGTCATTGGGCGGCAGGCAGGGAAAAGCCCTGGACAGGCCGCCAGGCCATCACAGGGCACAACAGTTCTAACATTTTGGGTAACTTTACACTAACAAACCTTCTGTTCAAAAAATACAATGAGATTGGGAAATAGCCTTTTACTGGATCGGGTCTTTAAGTGTTCTGACAACTCTGGGCTTCTGAAAGTTATGACTGTATTTTAAAAAGTATTATTGTTTTGCTTTGCTCCATTTATTATTCTATGTCTTAGATGTCATGTACTAAGACATCTCATTGAGTGAAACTTTATTTGCTCCACTGTGTATTTGACAAAATCATACTTCTTTTCCCTTTCCTTTTTAGCTACAAATCATGCCTTCCCAAGATACATCGTCATGATATCCAAAAGCTCAGCCGCTTGGCACGCTACCGAATCCGAAACACGCTTAAGTATTTCTTGAAGAGGCTTGGCAGCTGCTCTGTGGACGAAGGCAGCCTTAAACTCAAATACCTGATAGAATTGGCCAGTGTAGCACCATCTCTGGGAATCGAGACCTTCCAGGTAAATCATTCTTCCTTCCAATCAACCACAGAGCCAACATTAACTTTAATCCGCGTCTCTGGAGAAGTAGGAATTCAAACCAGTGGAAATCCTCACCCTGATAACGCCCTGGTAAGAACTTTTTTTTTTTCAAATGTACGTTCTTACCAGTGAAAGACTGCAATAATGCATAATAATCTCAACAGGTGAAATTGTTGAGATATATAGATGGAATGTAGAACATGTTGATCAAACATTCAAATATTGTTTTCATTAGGAGTGGCAGACCTTCTGTGATTTCCAAGAAATCGTTGACATAAACATAAAAAGGGCATACCATGACCATGTGCTCCAAGACAGCAGAATGGTTACCTTGACCTGCAAAGATGACAGATGTTTGGTAAAAAACACATTCTGACTATTCTCAGTCAAACCTTACTGTCGATTAACAACATGCTCTCCATGTAATTTTGACTGTTTGGCCATTTTGTTTTGGTGATGATTTGCGCAAAACAGGAAGCCAAGTTTCAGAGTCTTAAAGAAGCGCTGTCTTTTGTGTCACTTGTGGATGGGTACTTCAGACTGACCACAGACTCCAGCCACTTCTTCTGTCAGGACATTGCTCCACCGAGTCTTCTGGAAAGCATAGAAAACCACTGCCATGGCCCCATCACGTGAGTCAATCTGAGATGAATTAAACCTACTAAAGGCGGTATGGGGGCTCAGAGCTCAGTACTGTTGCCTCACAGCAAGGGAGTTCTGTGTTTGAACCCCTTCTTCTGTGTGGAGTTGAATTGTTCCTCCCTTTGTTAATGTGGCTTTCCTCTGGGTCCTTTGATTTACTCCAACAGAGCTAAAACGCCCATGTTAGGTGAACTGGGACTTAAGCACCAAAAGGTTATGAAAGTAAATGTGAGTAACTCAGTGGTGAGTGGTGACCTTTGAAGCTGGGTGTGCTACCTCCAGTGGCGCCCCCAGAAATTTTTCATAGGGGTGGCCAACTGAAAATCTTGGGGTGGCACACCAAAACCAAAAGCCATGACTGAATTTCAGGAATTCTATTATGCTGTTGTAGTATACTGTATAGGCTAGATTAAAACTGTCAATATGAGAGTTAAGGAATTGCATACTGAACTAGACAATGTATATGTGTACAGGTGCATGCTCATGATTTGTCATTGCTGTATGGAGATTGTTTAAATCGCCATAACCTGCCGTGGTCCAGACTGTGCGTTCTGTAGAAAAAAGGAGACATGGCCAACAGAATAGTTTGCTAACCTTTGGGCAGCCAGCTAGCCATGTATGTTTTTCGTATGTGATAGCTTGAAAGTGACGGATGAAATTCTTCATTGAGTTTGTGATGCCAAGTTCGGGAGTTGGACGTCCTCCTGCAATAATAATCTTTTTCTCTTCAAAAGTCCTCAGAGAAAACGGGTCAGAACGTAACGATTATATAATATGCGAATTGTCGCTCATATTGACAAGCACTGAAACGTATGGCGGTGAGCTAACTGAGCAAGACAGACAAGTGCCAACTTACAGTAACTAGCTCGCTAGATGGCAGTGTTGAGCAAGTGTGTTTCCAGATAAGTTGGTTCGCAGCCAGCTTTTCTGCCCACCAAACTCCCACTCAGAAGATACTTTCAGAGCGCATGCGCGAAGTAAGCTTAACGCTTGGCAACTTTGCCATGAGCAGGATAGATGTGGCAGACTGCGGTAATGCAAGTCGGAAAACCAGACCGCAGTTGCCGTTTGAAAAGAAAACAATCAAAGAAATTGAGAAAAAAACATTTAAATGACACGTTTTAATGTAAATAATGCTGATGTTACTTATGAAAAATAGATTTCCAATTCATTATTATACTGTATGTAAATTCTCTCGTCATTTTCAAATGCCTTGGGCATGCACTGCATTTATAGCTTATGACCGCTCGCCACTGGAGTAACTGTCTGCGAACCCTTTGGTGGACTTGTGAACTGTCCAGGCCCAGGGCATTAACCTGCCTTCTCCCCACTGCCTGCTGGGATAGACCCCTGCCCCCAACGCCCATGATTTATTAATACTGAACTAAGCAGGTATAGACATGGAGTGAGTTTTATATATACTATATATATAACGTTTTTTTCTCGGAAACCGTCAATGGTGTTGATAAAAGTGCTCAACTAATGAGGAGCGAAATATCAATATAGATGTAGGGGAAAAAAAAAGTTAATATATAGCAGTACAAACTTGTTTCGTGCGTCATATATATATGATGTGTGGTTCTTTGAAACCTTTTTTTGACCAGGTCAGAGTTTGCCATTCACAAATTGAAAAAGTTGGGGCCAAAGGATGGTGTGTTCCTGCTCCGACAAAGTCCTAAAGACTACAACAACTTCTTCCTCACCGTTTGTGTCCAGGTAAAGAATCAACTACAAACTGAAGAAACACAAAAGAGCAGAGAAAAATTTTTCTTTTAAGAAGTTTCTAACGGCTGAAATATATGATGACTAGATCACAGTGTTGCAGAACAAAAGATGTTTAATCTCTCATCTTATTTTATCAATCTATGATGCCCTGTTCATTATGGGCAAAAAATGATCTTAGTTTTGTCACCTACTGAATCTGAAAATGGACATTCAATACTAAGTGTGCACAAAAGGACTAAAAGTGTCACAAGCACTCCAAAATATGACAATTTTACATGGAAATATGAAACTGGAAACAAGCTAAACATCTACTTGCAAGCTTATTATTTGATAAAGCTATTGTCAAGAATAATAAATCCCCTGCCCCGGGTGGGCAGGGGCAATAATTCTAATATGCCAATCATCCATAACTAATAGTGAAAATTAAAAAGGAAATATTCCAATATACATCACTAATTTTCCAGTTACACATCAGTTTACATCTTTGTAAACACTGTTAAAGATGTTAGCAACAATCGATTTAAATGCTTTGAAATTCAAAATGTCACAATTACATTTTCTTACAGACCCCACTTGGAATTGATTATAAAGACTGTCTCATTATTAAGAATCAGCACTACAGTCTCCCTGGTGTCCCGAAATCATTTGTCAGCCTGAGAGAACTCACCACATTCTATCAACACAACATGCTGCTTCTTGCTGAAGTTCCCGTCAAACTGGGATGTTGCTGTCCCCCACGACCCAAAGGTATATTACCCCAAGCTATAAATACAGCCACATAAACATATACTTATTCAATTAAACCTCAGTTTCACCCAGGCAAGTGTAATCATTTCCAATTAATTTTAGCTGTGCTGATAATACTAGCCATGCTTTAGGTAGATACCGAGGGACCTTTTTTGCAAGTTTTTGGTTTCCCGAGTTTTAGTCTGCATGTTCATTATGAAAGCTGTATCTTTATGCATGCTCAATAATCCAGGTAAGGAAATCATAGAAGGTGAATCAGTTCATCTGGACACAACGTTTAGTGGGAGAAACATTCCATCACTCATTCAAGTGATTTCATCAGTCTCAACTGACTGCAGATATCCCCCAACTGTATAAACAGCAGTTGCATAATGACCGAAACCAACGACTGGTTTCATATGCAAATTGGTGTGACCATTAAGTTTCTGTGACACACTAGGCAGAGGACTCAATTGCACGACACAAGAGACGAGGTCGGAGTTCAAAAGTAGTCTTTACTGAGAAGCAGGGTTCGGTACACAGAAAAGGCAGTCCAGTAATCCAAGCAAACAATATCAAAGGAGTAGGCAAAGGTGAGGTCCAGGGTCAAAGGAAGGTAATCAAATCCAAGAGTCCAAACAGATGATCCAAAGGGGTTAGGCAAAAGCAAGGTCCAGGGGCAGAGCAAAGATATACATGAGAAATACAAACACTAGAGAAAGGCTGGCACGAGTTGACACTAGGTACAAAACGAACTGGCACAGAGAGAGGGGAGCACATAGACTAAATACACAGGGCTTAACAAGAAACAGGTGCTTCCAATCTGGACAAGGCACGCAATCAGGCAGGAGGACACAGGGTAGGGAATGGCACTGCTAGGGCACAGAGTGCAGCGTGTCAGTTTCAATTGCCATGTGTACTATTCACAAAGATTGTGTCATATATATGTATTGTTAATTAGATTAACAGTGAGGCCACAGACTTCCGGTTATGGCGAGGGACTAGGAGGTCGCACATCTCAAGCTCTGCAGCTACCGTGTAAATTAATCCTACAATACTAATCTGAATCTTGTCTAAAGTCACGCAATACGTGTATAAGAGTACCCAGAACTAAAATGTCAGGGAAAAACCCGAAAGAAAAGGCAAAGAGAGAAAAAGAGACGGAGAAAAGGAAATCGCGACACGAGGAAGAGGCTAACGAAGAAGACGACCATGAGGAAGAAGATGGCGAAATGTTAGACACAGATAAGAATAGCAACCAAGATATCATGAAAGCCATAGTCTTTGAAAAGTGGACTTTACAAGAAAATTGATGGAGTGCAAGCGACAATTGCGGATGTAAAGAAACAAATACAGGAATGCATGGGTCGCATGGAACAGGCCGAACAACGGATTTCTGACGTGGAGGATGACGTGAAGAAGCTAACACCCCGAGTTAGCACGCTGGAAAGCACCGTCAAAAGCCTTACTGACAAAGTGGAGGACTTGGAATGCAGGAGTCGGCGAAATAACGTAAGGTTGGTGGGCCTACCGGAGAAAGAAGAGGGCCAGGATGCACCTGCATTTTTGGAGAAGTGGTTGCCGGAGGCTCTGAACATGGATCCGCGGGAGGGCTTGGTAGTGGAGCGGGCTCATAGAATCGGCGCTCCGGTAGACTCTCGCACGGGTCGTCCAAGGACATTGATCATGAGGTTCATGAACTTTAAGGATAGGGAGCGAGTACTAAAGGCAGCCAAAACCAAGGGACAGGTCCTTTACAAGAACACGCCGGTCCGTTTTCACATTGACCTCTCTGCTGGGGTGCACAAGATGCAGCGTGACTACGATCAGGTCCGGAAGAAGCTGAGAGACCGGGGGATCCACAAGCACAGAATCATCTTTCCAGGCTCCTGGTAACACACGACGAGAGACCCCACACCTTTCAAACCCCAGCAGAAGTGGAGAGGTTTATTCAATCCCTCGGATAAGGACTGACGCAGTAGGCTATTAAGCCCACTTTATTTTATTTTATTTCCATTTACACGAAAGATGTATGTAGCTACGTGTTCGGGCTGTCGCCATTTTGTTTTTGTTTAGGCTTTATTTTTCTACCTGGACAGGACAGAGTCTCGTTTATAGCTAGACTATTCAGCTTTTGTGGAATGCCCTTAACCCTGAATGAGAGACAATGTCCAAGCACCAGCCGAAATGACATGGGCACATGCAAGTAGGCCTAGGCCTAACGGACAGAGTCATCATCGGTTTATGCGCCTGTCGGAGGAAGGAAGGCCCAATGCATCGCGGACTCTTGTGACCAGGCTACAGACTTTTCCCTCTCCTCGTCTTCCAGTCTGCATGCACGGGTTCAAAGTTTGTGTATGTGTTCGGGTGGTTAATGTTATATATGCCTACATGTTGTAAGCGTTGCACAGTTCATTACTGATGTTATGTGTGATTAGTATTTAGAAAAAGTAAGATAGCGAGGCGAAGCGAGAAGAAAAGAAAAGGTAGAGAAACTCGTTTTAGCAGTAGTTTAACGTGGGATGGGAGGGGATGTCCAGAGTTCCTGGACTTTAGGTTCGTATGGGGTTGAGGGTGGGTTTTTGTGGTTTCATTTTATTATTTATTCTTTCATCAGTGGGTGTGGTTTGTCAAAGTACTTCTTCACTACGGTTCCTAATATAACATACCGGAATCAATGTCAGAGAGTTGCAAGGTAAAATTCACTTCGTGGAATTGTAGGGGTTTGATCAAACTCACAAAGGTGAAGCAGGTAATGAGCAGGATAAAATCCTTGAAATCAACAATCGTTTTTTTTACAAGAAACACACATGGTGGATGAGGACGTTCCCAAAATAGCAAGACGATGGCAGGGTCAAGTGTTGTCTGCTCCTTACACCACTCATGCTAGAGGGGTTATGATACTAATTCATAAATCGGTTCCATTACGGGTACAGCATGTAGTTAAGGACCCTGCAGGGAGGTATATTATAGTCCAGGGTAGGTTATTATCTGAAACCTTAACTTTGATAAATGTTTACGGCCCCAATGAAGATGACTCTAAATTCTATAATAGTCTGTTTTTGACTGCTTCAAATCATCCTGGGAAATACATAATAGCTGGTGACTCTAACTGTACGTTAGATCCTTCAAAAGACAGGTCAACTGGTTTAGATGATACCCACAGTAAGTCCAGAAAGACGATACACCATTTTATGAAGGAATTGAATCTGTTTGATGTTTGGAGGCATGGTAAACCGAACGCAGTAGAATATTTCTGCTATTCCGGTACTCATAGAACTCACTCACGCATAGACTACTTTTTGGTTTCAGCGCTACTTGTCTCCAAAATAGATGAATGTCATTATAGTAGTATAGTTCTGTCTGACCACGCTGCAGTACCCTTGACCTATGAAGATAATAACTTAGTGTGCGACCCCCCGAGATGGCGTTTGCAACCCGGGTGGCTTGCGGATCCTACATTCATAGATTTCTTAGATAAGCAGATTGACCTGTATTTTGAATGTAACAAGTCCCAGACTTCTGCTAGCACAAGGTGGGAGGCTTTCAAAGCCTTTATCAGGGGCCAAATCATTTCCTTCACTAGTTCCAAGAAAAAGGCTACACGACTTGAAATGAAGACATTAGATGAGGAAATTAAAAAACTGGAAACAGAAATATATAATAATAGAAATATACCTACAGATGTTCATACAAGACTGCTACTGCTTAGAGCACAGTACAATGAACTGGCAGCTAATAAAGCGGCTGCTGATTTAATGAGACTCAAACAGTCCTACTATGATCAGGGGGAAAAGCCCGGAAAACTTCTTGCATGGCGCATTAAACAACAACAAACAGAAAGGTCTATTAATTGTATTGAAGTCCCAAGTGGTAGAACTATAGTGGACCCGACAGAGATTAATGAAGCCTTTAGAGACTTCTACGGGAAATTATACAGCTCTGAGTGCTCTCCTAATCTGGACACGCAAACACAATTCCTAGACAATCTTAATATTCCTAAAATTTCGGAAGAGGAATGTAGAGTATTAGATCAAGATGTAAGATTGCAGAAGCAATTGGGTGTATGCAGGCTGGAAAATCAGCGGGTCCAGATGGCATCCCTATAGACATTTATAAAAAATTTCAAACCAAATTAATACCACCCCCTCTTGGAGATGTTTCGGGAATCCTTTGAGAATGGTCTTCTCCCTACATCTATGAGGGGCGCCCTAATCACTTTACTCCCAAAACCGGGGAAACCAAATACAAAATGTGAAAATATGCGTCCAATTAGTCTCCTAAATTCTGATACAAAAATAACTCTGTAAAATTCTTGCAAGAAGATTGGAGGATCTTCTACCTAGAGTAGTGGGGGAAGACCAGAATGGATTCATTCAAGGGAGACAGGGTTTTCATAACGTTAGACGAGTGCTCAATATTTTATACAGTCAGAGGGAGGCGCCTGACACGGCCTACTTTCACTTGATGCAGAGAAGGCCTTCGACCGTGTTGAATGGCCTTATCTGTTTGAGGTGTTAACACGATTTGGCCTTGGGGATACATTTATCAAATGGGTAAGATTGCTTTGTACAGGGCTTACTGCAGAAGTTTTGACGAATAGTAAGGTTTCTAAACCTTTTAACATTTGCAGAAGTTGCCCTCAAGGGTGCCCTTTATCACCTTTACTTTTTATCCTAGCGATAGAACCATTTGCTATAGCGGTGAGGACACACAGCGATATTTATGGAATCCGAGAGGGACATCTGGAGCACAGGGTAGCACTCTTCGCCAATGATGTGATATTAATGATTAAAAATCTGCACAAATCTATCCCAGCGCTCCTAAGCCTTATTGAATCATTTGGGAAAATATCCGGTTATAAAGTTAATTGCTCCAAATCATCTATAATGTTACTGAATGAAACAGAGAGGAAGAATGGTCTTGTTTATGCTTCTACCTTCAACCCAACAGACACATTTACATATCTGGGAATAAAAATTGTCCCTGAGGTGAATAAGATTGCTCAGTCAAATTATGAGCCCATCCTGGACGGTAGTATTGCTTCGATAAAGCATTGGACATCCTTACCTATTTCAATGATCGGCAGGATTAATATCCTAGAGATGAATATACTTCCCAAATTTCTTTATTTGTTCCAGAATATCCCCCTACCCCCTCCTTCATCTTTGTTCACGAAAATCAAGAAACTGTTTACCAACTTTATTTGGCAAATTAAACGTCCTAGATTATGTCTATCTTTACTTTATCTACCATATGATCGAGGAGGCCTGAAATGTCCAAATATCCAATGGTATTACTGGGCAGCACAATTAAGGTCGATTATGTTTTACTTCTCATCTGGAAGTCCCCCAGCTTGGATTGATCTGGAAGCCTGCTCTGTTAAACCGGGCTTACCATTGCACCTGTATTTGTATTCAGCAGACCGTAAATATCTGAAGAAAAATACAGACAACCCTATAATATTGAATATGATTGATGTTTGGTTTGATGCTTGTAAGTATTTGAATATAAATATGTCCCGGTCACGCTTCAGTCCTATTTGGGGTAATGCCAATTTCAAACCAGGGCAAAATGATAGGGGATTTAAATTATGGGCTGAAAAGGGGTTAAGGAAAGTCCAAGACATGTACAGGGAGGAGGATGAAGTATTCATGTCCTTTGAGGAAATATCTACCAAATATGACATTCCAAGGAATAATTTTTTCAAATATCTTCAGCTAAGGAGTTTTATATCCTGTCAAAGCCATTCATTAGACATTCCTACCATTTCTATATTAGAAGTTGCAGTCACAAAACACTGTTATGATAAAGGTTTAATTTCAACTATGTATGACTTATTTGTATCTGGATCTGATGAATCATCAGAGACAAAACTGAGATTATGGGAGGGAGATATAGAGGAGGAAATATCTTTAGAAGAATGGAGTGAGGCATGTAAAGAGGCCCAGAGACAGACAGTTAGCAGCAACCTAAAGCTTCTACAGTATAAATGGCTGATGCGTACATATATATAACTCCTGTTAAATTGCACAAGTTTAATGACAATATTCCTGATACCTGTATTAAGTGTAGTGAGGCAAGGGGGACGCTGTTTCACTGTATATGGGAATGTGTGGAAGTGAAAACCTTCTGGCAAGATGTTGTTGATATGATTGATCAAATTTTGTCAAAGAAATTACCATTGAGTCCAAAGCTTTTTATTCTTGGTTTATATCCTACCACCCCACATTTACATAGCAATGAGTTCAGATTTATAGATATGTGTATATTACAAGCAAAACGTGTAATTGCTCTTAATTGGAAAAGTGTTGATGGACCAAGAATTGGTATGTGGGTTAAAGAAATGGCTTCAAACATGTCAATGGAAAGGATAATGTATATTGTTAGACGTAAACAAAGTGTTTTTGATAAAATCTGGGGATTGTTTCTGAACTTCTTAAGACGTAATACTAATGTTGGTAACTTGCTTCATCAAGAACAAGCTCTGGGGGAGTAGAACAACTCTATCTGACTATATGCGTAAAAGCAACTGGAAAAAAACCACACCCTCTAATCAGTCTGTGAAAGAAATTATTGTTATTATTATTTTATTTTATTATTTTTATTAATTTAATTTTTATCTTTATTATCTTCTTTAACCCTGCTTTGAATTGTATTACTTGTTATAGGGACGGGGTTATGGGGGGGTAGGGTGAAAATGTTTGCTGTACTGTGCTATTACTTGTTTTGATGTAATTTGCAAACAAAATTCAATAAATATATTGCTTAAAAAAAACAGTGAGGCCACACAATAACTCAGACGGATAGCGCGTTGATTCAGCTTGGCACTTTTTACTGAATGCCTTCTTTTATGGTGTTACATGTCATTCAACAGGTGCGTTACAGCAGCAGCGCCACCATAGGCTAAGCCTATTTACTACACATCACATCTCCCTCTTTCCAGCAGAACACCTAAATATGTAAACAAAGCAAATAAACCTCAATCATGTAATAATAACCTCAATAACAATCTAAGTATTGTTAAAGCATTTATGTGCTTCATCTTACAGATGTTTATCCTTAACTTAAAGCCATTAATTTTCCGTTCTCTTTTTTTTCTCACTTGGCTTATTTTACTAATCAACAAAACATATGCAATGTTACTTTCAACTCAGTACAAATATTAAACAAGTATGTGACCTGTAATGTAACAACAAGAATCCACCATTACATTCACTCTACTTCACTTCTTCTTTTTTTTTTTTACTGTGAATAACATTGTTGAGGTTTAATCACTCTCCCAGAGTGTGAGATCTTTACTGGACCCGTTGTAGTTGTAGTCACCTCCGGTGTAACAATCTCTCTTATAGGAGAATCGACAGGTGGCATCACTGTGATGTCTGCTGGTTCAATAGCAGACGCTGTGAAGTCCTCCTGTTCCTGACCTGTTCTGTCCAGTTCTGGAAGTCTGTCCTCTACTCTTTAGCAGATGTCGCCTGTTTCTACGAAAGGTGCTGCCTTCAGGTGTTTGGCTCACAAAAGACCTTGGCTGAACATGGCAATGTTTCACAACAGCTGGTTGCCATGAATTGCCCACTCTGAATCCCACAGTCTCACCCTCCTGTAGTGCAGGCAGGTCTCTCGCGTCTCGATCAAAGTAGTGTTTGTGTTTGAACTGTATTTTCCTCATTTGTCCATGCACTTCCTTGTACAGCTGAGGCTTCAACAGCTGCGTAGTTACTGGTAGTTTTGTCTTCAGTCGCCGACCCATTAACAGTTGGGCAGCAGACAGTCTCACTCCATCCAAAGGTGCATTTCTGTACTCAAGGAGAACAAGATATGGGTCTCCTCGGCTTTCTTGATCAGGTTTTTTAAGGTCTGGATTGCTCATTCAATTTGACCGTTGGATTGTGGGAATCCTGGGCTTGATGTAGAGTGTTTAAACTCCCACTCTGCTGCAAACTGTTTACTCGCAAACTGCGGTCCATTGTCTGACATAACCTCATCTGGGATTCTATGTCTTGCAAACATGGATTTCAGAGCTACAATTACATGTTTGCTTGTTGTCTGGGGCAACTTGGCAATTTACGGATACTTCGAGTAGTAATCTACACAGAGTAGATAATCACTTTGATCAAAATGGAAAAGATCCACACCCAGTTTTGCCCATTGTCAATCTGGAATGTCATGGCAAAGCAGTGGTTCTTTCACATTGCTCTTTTTTGAAAGTGTTACAGATGCTACACTTCATCACAATGTCCTCAATTTGTTTGGACATCCCGGGCCAAAATAATACATCGCTTGCCCTCTCTTTGCATTTGACAATCCCTAGATGGGCTTCATTGATTTTTTTAAGCATTTCTGCTCTCAGTCTTTAAGGGACAACGAGTCTGGAGTTTTTGAAAACAAGTCCTTCTGAGCAGCTGAGTTCTACTCTGAACGTCCAGTATTTCTTTATCTCTGCCGGAACTTGGCCAACCTGACTGAACCGCTTTCATCATGAGCTGCATTTCACCATCCTCTGCTGTTGCAGTTTCGAACTGACTCAGTTTTCCTCTTCAAGTAGTTGTTCAGACTGTTCTTGCAGGTAAGCTCTGCTAAGTGTATCCGCAAGGTGCAACTCTTTTCCTGGTTTGTAGGTTACACACAAGTCAAAAGGCTGCAGTGCCAACAGCATCCTCTGTAGTCTGGGAGGAGCTTTGTGTAGTCCTTTTTTGAACACTGCCTCAAGTGGTTTATGGTCAGACTCCACCTGTACCTTTTTTTCCATACAGATACTGTTTGAATTTTTCACACCCATACACTATGGCTGACAGTTCTTTTTCTATCTGTGCATATCTCTTCTGTGTGTTGGTAAAAGACCTCGAGCCATAAACAACGGGTTGTCCATCCTGCATTATCACAGCTCCCAATCCTTCAGAGCTCGCAGCCACTGATAATGTAACATCCTTGTTCATATCATAATACTTGAGAACTGGGGCATTGCTTGCCAGTTTCTTCAGCTGCTCGAAGCCGTGTTGCTGCTGTGCATCCCAATGCCACTCAACATCCCCCTCCAAGAGCTTTCTCAGCGGAGTGCTTACATCAGACAGGTTCGGGATGAACTTTGAGAGGTACTGCAACATACTTAGGAACCTCAGCAGTGCAGCTTTGTCCTGTGGCTGTGACATATCCACTACTGCTCTGACTTTTTCTTGGTCTGGCTTCAGGCCATCAGCACTCAGAATGTGACCAATATATTGTATCTCTGTAATTCCAATCCTACATTTGTCTTTGTTGAGCTTGATATTTATGCTCCTTATTCTGTCCAGAAGCTGTCTCAGCCTTTTGTCATGTTGTTCCTTGTCAGCACCCCACTCTAGGATGTCATCAATAACGTTTACAACACCTCTAGGTCCTCCAGTCTCTGCACTATGCATTTTTGGAAAACCTCCGGAGCTGACGAGACACCAAAAGGAAGCCGTCTGAATCGGTACCGACCGAATGGTCTGTAGAAGGTACACAACTTAGAACTATCCCCCTCTAGTTGTATTTGCCAGAATCCATGGTTTGCGTCTAATACAGAAAATACTTTTGCATCTGGCATCTTAGCCACAACCTCCTCTATTGTCCTCAGGGGATAGTGTTCCCTCTTTATGGCTTTGTTGAGGTCTTGGGGGTCTATGCAGAGCCTTAGTTTTTTATTTGGCTTGTTGACAGTAACCATGCTGTGAACTCAGTCAGTGGGTTCTGTTTTTTTTTTCAACCACACCGAGGTTCTCCATTCTATCTAGTTCACTTTTGATTTTGTCCTTCAGTGCTAAAGGGACTTTTCTGGGCGGGTGGATAACTGGAGTTACTGCTGGATCTATTTGAATGTGAGGCTGTCCAGGCACACACCCCAACCCTGTGAACACATCATTGTAATCCTTTAGAATGGCTGTTTCCACTTCATTTTCCACCTTGTAGAGCCTTTTTATCAGTCCCATCTGAGCGCAGGAATCACCACCTAGGATAGCTGGGAAGTTGGGTTTTATTATCTGGAACTCCAACTCATGCACTTCAGTTTTGTACTCACTTTTAGCTTTGCCTTGCCCAATGGCACCACCTTGTGGCGGGGATATGCAACCAACTTGATGCTGGACTCAATTAGTTGTGCATCCTTTTCAGCCACCTGTCGATAGGTTGTGAGAGGCAAAACATTGCAATCTGCACCGGTATCCAACCTGAATGTAAGCTTTTTGCCATTTACTTTGAGTACTTCAGTCCATTTTTTCTGTTTTGTTTCTATGTTAGTTTCTTTTCTTTTCTAATTTTTCGTCTTTTCTTTCCACTTTTCTTTGACTCAAGAGCTCCAAGAAACATTTCACTCTCTTGTTCTTCAATTTCATTAAATATCGCTCCATTTTTTGATAGCCTTCTGTTGGTTTCTTTGCTTTGCACAAGCGACCATAGTGGTTTTTTTCTTTTGCACACTTTGCATGTTTGACCATAGACAGGACATTTGCAAGCCTCATGTTTGTCTCCATGTTTCGGGGTTGTGACCGAAAGGGAGCCTCATGTTTGTATCCATATTCCGGGGTAGTGACCGAAAGGGTGAGATTGCGGATACAAGCGGCTGAAATGAGTTTCCTCCGTAGGGTGTCTGGGCTCAGCCTTAGAGATAGGGTGAGGAGCTCGAACATCCAGAGGGAGCTTGGAGTACAGCCGCTGCTTCTTCACATCGAAAGGAGCCAGTTGAGATGGTTTGGGCATCTGATTAGGATGCCTCCTGGGCGCCTTCCTTTGGAGGTTTACCGGGCACGGCCAACTGGGAGGAGACCTCGGGGTAGACCCAGAACATGCTGGAGGGTCTACATGTCCAATCTGGCCTGGGAATGCCTCCCCCACCAGGAGGAGCTGGAGGGCGTTGCTGGGGAGAGGGACGGCTGGAGTGCCCTACTTAGCTTGCTGCCACTGCGACCCGACCCCGGAAAAGCGGCTGAAGATGAAATGAGATGAGATGTTTGTATCCACATTTACTGCAGTCATATTTATTATCACTGACACTGCTCTCTTTAGGCTTTTTGTTAGCTTCGTTTTAGTTAGCGTGCTAAATGCCACTTCAGTTTCTTCATGCAAAGCTCTCAGATGGCTTTGTGTAGGTTCTTTAGCTCTGCAGATATCAAACCGCTTTTGCCAATCCCACTTCTGACACCATGTCATATATGTATTTTTATTTAGATTATTGTTATTTAGATTAACTCAGATGGATAGCACGTTGATTCAGCTTGGCTCTTTTTACTGAATGCCTTCTGCTATGGTGTTACATGTCATTCAACAGGTACATTATAGCAGCAGCGCAACCACAGGCTAAGCCTATTTACTACACATCACAGATTGGGGAATAGTTCCAATCACAGTATTGTAACATGGTGACAGATTGTGAGCAATAGGACCACCCTTAACACTGACCAAGTGTGTCTGCTCCTGAAGCTGTGTCTTCAGTCCATGTACTTCACATACGGGGGGGGGGGGGGGCAGTACTATAGGCAGAGGCATGGGCGTGCTATGGGTTCCCCAGTTTCACCTATAGTGGCCAACTTTTATATGGAGGAAGTAGAAAAGAGGGCTCTGATGTCCTATCCAGGGGTACCACCTAGCCATTGGTTCAGATCTGGGGATGACATCTGTGTTAAAATTAAATCTCAGGACGTATCACATTTCACCGACCACATCAAGTTCGAGGATGTGAAAAATTACAGGTTAGCCTTCTTAGAGTGTGAAATTGCAATTGGTGATGGGATTGTTGATGTTTACCTTAAACCAACACATACTGATCAGTACTTAAGGTTTGACTCTCATCATCCACTGGAGCACAAACTAGGAGTCATCAGGACGCTGTACCACCAAGCTGACAATGTCACCACCGAAACAGCGGTCAGGGGAGGGGGAAAAATCCCACATTAAACATGCCTTGATTAAGTGTGGTTATCCTAACTGGGTGTTTGTCAAAGCCAGGAAGATGTCCAAACAGTATACCAGCCAATCGAAGAGAGAAGGACAAGAGCTGCCTAAGCGTAAACCACTGGTTATTCCGTATGTGGTGGGAGTGTCGGAACAGTTAAGACACATATTTTCCAAACAACACGTCTCGGTTGCTTTCAAACCCTAAAACAGACTGTGCCAGAAGTTGGTCCACCCCAAGGATCGGGTCCCAAACACAGCAATATAGTCAAGGCTCAGCGTTTTTGGTTTTTACAGATTTTCACCGAAAAATACCCAGATTTTTTAAAAGCAGCAGATCGGTTTAAACTGATTTTCACCTGGATTTCATGTTTCCACAGATCCAAAAGTTGTTCCTGTTCATGTGAGATTATTTAACAGTTTCCTCTTGTGGCGAAATTTGGCATAGTAGATGGCTTTGAAAAACAAAAACCGAAAACGCTGAGCCTTGAATATAGTGTACGCTGTTCAGTGCCAGGAGAATTGCTGTGACTTGTACATTGGGGAAACCAAACAGATGCTGGCCAAGAGGATGGCACAACACAGGAGAGCTAACGCATCAGACCAGGACTCTAAAGTCTACACCAGTGATGGCTGGTGGTGATATTGGGTGGGTGCGCTAACAAATATATTACACCCATCTATGTTGTTTGCATATGACATCACTAACTACAGATGGAGGGCAGGAAGTGATTTTCTACATAGGAAGCACTATCACAAACTTTCGAAATGCCTATGTTTGGCGTCATTAACTGAAAAACCACAAGGAGTTTTTATTGAGTACCAAAAGTTGTTGTTCATGAGGAGGGAAAAAATGCAAGAAATTGACCGAAAACGCTGGAAAAAATGGCATACGAACCGTCGTCTGCGGTCGGGAGGAGCGAAGTCGGATTACGTGCGTGTGTGCAGTGACCACTTTGTCAAAAAAAAAAAAATCCCTCTTCATAACAGCAGGATCATGCCCAACATATCTTACTTTTTGTTTATACCTTTCTCTCATAATATCGTCTAAACTAGCACAGTTCGGGCTAAACTAGCTCCATCTCGTCCATTCTGCTTTTCACTTCCTGCCCTCCATCTGAAACTCGCGCGTCATCAGAATCACGTGACTGCAAACAAGCTATAGTTCACACTGCAACAACAGCAACATAACATCTGAGATACCAAGTTTGAGCAACGACACTACATACCTTGTTATAGCAAGTGCTCTACAACACTATAGAGAAGTATAACAATGGCCTAATGCCAAAACTCTCTTCTCTCTCTCTCTCTCTCTCTCTCTCTCTCTCTCTCTCTCTCTCTCTCTCTCTCTCACACACACACACACACACATACACACACACACACACCATTTGACTATTTTTCTCTGTATACATTAGCACATGCCATTTTTAACAAGAACAACATATGCAAGAATGAGGGAATTATATGCTACATGATAGAACAGAATGCAGAATCACTTACCTACCATGTCAGAGAAGGGCTCACCTAAGGATGCACAACAAAACGTGTCTCAACTGAATCGACTGCCAATAAATACTGCAACTGTTTTTATCATAACTGTTTTGCAACACATTGTGTCAAACATGTCCCGAATAAAACAATTTGGTAAGCACAGCAAAAATAACAGTCATTATAGAAGACAGACAAGCAATGTGTACACAGGAAAGCTAAATGTGTCTGGTGGTCTTTTAAGAGGTCTATAGGCTTCGGCCTACCTTATCTAAACAGAAGCTTACATAGTGCGTCACTGTATGTACTGTCTGTGCTGTCATTGGTCAAAAGTCAGTGGCCTGTGGGCTGACTGAATTTAGCCAAAATGATCAGCAAATCAAGGATTTCGCAGTATAGCAGACCCCATGGCCAGCTTAATCCATCCAAAATCAACAAAAATACCTGTCTGCTCCAAATCAAGGTATGTTATATGGTTTGGAGACAGTGGCACTGATGAAAAGACAGGAGGCGGAGCTGGAGGTGGCAGAGTTGAAGATGCTAAGATTTTCACTGGGAGTGACGAAAAAGGACAGGATTAGAAATGATTATATTAGAGGGACTGCTCAAGTTGGACGGTTTGGAGACAAAGCAAGAGAGGCAAGATTGAGATGGCTTGGACATGTGTGGAGGAGAGATGCTGGGTATATTGGGAGAAGGATACTGAATATGGAGCTGCCAGGAAAGGAGAAAAGAGGAAGGCCAAAGAGGCGGTTTATGGATGTGGTGAGGGAAGACATGCAGATGGCTGGTGTGACAGAGGAAGACGCAGACGACAGGAAGAAATGGAAACGGATGATCCGCTGTGGCGACCCCTAACGGGAGCAGCCGAAAGTAGTAGTAGTAGTAGATCAGCAAATCCAGGGGGCGTACAATTGTCGCCATTTTACGATGCTGTGATTGCAAACATTCCCCAAACCTCTGTGAATAGTACACATTGCCACTGAAACTCTAGTTAATGGTCACAGAAATTTGCATATGAAACCAATCGTTGTTTTCGGTCGTTATGCCACTGTATTGTTTGTAAGTTTGGGGACACCTGCAGTCAGTTGAGACTGAAGAAGTCACTTGGATGAATGAAGAAACGTTTCTCCTACTAAAAGTTGTGTCCAGATGAACTGATTCACCTTCTGTGATATGAAAGCTGTAATTCAGAACACATGTAATAATAACTGCAATGTTATAGGACCTATACGACCTTACTGTGATAATGAGTACTTACTCATATTATGCTTACTACATTAGTTTCAATAAACATAGAACATAACTCATGCATACGTTATTGCTTAATTTAACATGCAAGTTGACTAAGGGCACTTCTTTATTTAAAGTAACTAACACAGCATACTGATTTAGAATAAAACAACAATTTAAAGGTAACATCATTACAGATTTATTTTCTTGTCAACTCAGTACAAAAACATATCACCTTAATGATGAGTTGAGATATAGGCATATCAATCAATTAATCAAGTTGCATTTTTACAGCGCTTTTCTAGCTGCAACAGCCACTCAAAGTGCTTTACCAATGCATTGTCAATACATCGTCATTCCCCCATAAGCAACTGACAATAAATGTCTCGCCTACTCTCCCTCCAGAGCTCACAAACTTGATTGTCATAAGAAACAGCAGTTCAGTAGAAAGCCATGGCTCCCCAACAACAGAAAGAAACAAATTTAACCATATTCAGTTTCACATGGTTAAATATGAGGATCTTGAATGGGTGAGTAGGGAGTAGATATATACGGTATACAACCTTTTCAAACATAATTACTCTGATCACTCGTTCACTTAATTTCCTTCTACTACTACTGCAATTTGTACCACCACTATTCGTTAAGCTATTTGTATGACAACTAAGTAACTACTTCTGGGCCTACTACCACTACTGCTATTGATGCTACTACTACTACCACCACTACTAGGCCTACTAGTGCTTCTACAACTACTTACCATTAATAATGCTACAATACCTCCACTACTAGGGCTACACTTCTACCTCCACTACTAGGTCTACCGCTACTACATGTACTATTACTGTTACTACAAAACCAACAACTGATACTGTTATTTCCACTTCCACTAATACTAAGACATTTACTGCTACTTCATTTCTAAAGTAAGATTAGTAAATGTACTGATACTACTCTTACTATAACCTTGACTACTACTGATACAACTATCACAGCTACTACTTCTGCACCTACCATTTCTACCTCTACTGCTTTGACTGCTACAATTCAAACTTTGCAATATTTGCAACTGGAAATGAATTAAAGGTGACGTTGTATTTATGATGAGAGACATCTTACTGTATATTCTGTATGGATCTCTTCAGGATGAATGCCTTGGCCAGGGATCCTTTACCAGGATTTTCAAAGGCAGGAAGGTGGACGACCATGATGGCGAAAAGCACGTGACGGAGGTCTTACTGAAGGAACTTGATGTCAATCACAAGAACTACTGGGAGGTTGGCCTCTGAGGAAGAAAATACATCACCAAACGAAGTTTTATGTGCATTATTGAAGAAAATAACCTTTTTTCACTGTAGTTCATTCATTCTAGATCCCCGGTCCCTAAGTAACTACAGACAAATCTCCAAATTGTCTTTTCTATCTATGGTTCTGGAGAGAGTAATTTCTTCACAGTTGGTTTCTTTTATGAACACTACTGTTTTTAATAGTATACAGTCTGGTTTGAGAGCACTTCATAGTACTGCGACAGCTCTAGCTAAGGTCCCTAATAACCTGTTGCTGGCTGCAGACAGAGATGACTGCTCAATTTTGGTTCTTCTGGACGTGAGTGCTGCCTTTGACATGGTCAATCACAACATCCTCTTAGATCGCTTAGAGACGGGTTGGCATCAAGGACTCAGCTCTTAGTTTATTATACTCTTACCACACCAACAGACTTTTTCTGTTGTTCTGAGTAACTTTACGTCCTCGGTGGCTGAGTTGAGTTGAGGTGTCCCTCAAGGCTTGGTTCTTGACTCCCTTCTCTTTTCTATATACACGCTGCCCCTTGGCCAGGTCATTCAAAATCACGATGGCTCTACGATTTTTATGCTGATAACACTCAGTTATACATGCCACTAAAATCCACAGATCCTAGCGCCCTAGCAAATCTCACAACTTGCCTCTCTGACATTAAATCCTGGATGTCCAAAATTTTTCTCAAAATTCTTTTTAAAAAATCTGTTTATTGGGTTTATGATTTTTTTTCCCAACATCACAAACAAACAATCAAGCATATGCATCCCCTCCCTCCCCTCCACCCCAGAGCAGAGACAAACAGGGAAAAAAAGGTAGTACTGGTGACAATCAAAGACAGAACTTCGTTCAAAGTCATGCCACCACAGCAGCACCAGGGCTCCTGCAAAACATGCATGGACCCCCAAAGAAAAAGAAAAAGGGAAAGAAAAAAAACCCAACAACAACACTGTGTGTGCATGCATGTGTATGTATGTATGCAGAATATTCTGTCTAACCTTCTGTGTCTTTAGCTATCCCCATCCTCTGGAGCAACTGTTAAGGTCTTTACATAGTCCAGAAAAGGTGACCATGTTTTTTCAAAGTTTCTCATTGAACCAACCTATCAGGGAAAATCTAATCTTCTCTAACTTGATGTAGTATAACACATCTTTGATCCATCTACTGTGGGTAGGTGGTGGTGATACATGTTTCCATTTCAAAAGTATTAAGACATCTAGCTAAAAGAGAGGCAAAAGACATAATTCTGTTCAGATACAGGGGAGTGTTTGTCCTGGGGGAATGCCAAACAGGGCCGTAAGAGGATCAGGTGGAACGCCTACACCAGATATATCCCCGAAGGATTTAAAAATGTCTGTACAGAATTTAAATAAGCAAGGGCAGGTCCAAAACATGTGAAGCAGGTCTGCAGGTGATTGTCCGCAATGGTTACATGCATCACTTATACCAGGAAATATCCTTGCTAGTCTAGCATTAGTATAATGAATGCGATGTAAGATCTAATATTGTATAAGACTACAGTTAGGTCCATAAGTATTTGGACAGTGACACAATATTTGTCATTTTTCCCCTGTACACCACCACAGTGGATTTGAAATGAAGTAACTAATATGTGATTGAAGTGTGGACTTCCAGCTTTAATTTAAGGGGTTGGACAAAAATATTGCATTAACTGTTCAGGAATTACAGCCAGTTTTATATATGGTCACCCCATTTTCAGAGGATCAAAAGTAATTGGACATTTGACTAACAAGTGGTTTCATGGGCAAGTAAGACCTTTTCCATCATTATTCCATGACAAATTAAGCAGATAAAAGGTCTGGAGTTCATTCCCAGTATTTACATTTGCATTTGGTAGCTGTTCATCAGAACTCTCAACACGAAGTCCACAGAGGTGTCAATACAAGTGATGGAGGCCATCATTAGGCTGAAAAAGCAAAGGAAATCTATCAGCTGGATAGTAAACACTTCAGGAGTGTCCAAATCAACATTTTGGGTACATTCTTAAAAAGAAAGCATGCACTGGTAAGCTCAACAACACCAAAAGGCTTGGAAGACCACGGAACACATCTACAATGGATGATCGCAGAATTCTTTCCCTAGTGAAGACAAACACATTCACAACATCTAGTGAAGTCAAATCACTCTTGAGAGGTAGGGGTATCATTGTCCAAGTCTAAAATCAAGAGACGCCTGCATGAAAATAAATACAGAGGGTTTACGACAAGGTGAAAACCACTGGTGTCACTTAAGAACAGGAAGGCCAGATTAGACTGTGTTTAAAAACATCTAAAAACCTACCCAGTTCTGGAACAAGGTTCTTCGGAGAGATGAAGCAATGATTAACTTGTACCAGAAGGATGGGAAGAGGAAAAGTGTGGAGAACAAAAGGAACAGCTCATGATTCTCAGCATACCAAATCATCTGTCAAACATGGTGGAGGTAGTGTTATGAAATGGGCATGTATGGTTGCCAGTGGAACTTGGTCATTGGTGTTTATTGATGATGTGACTACTGACAGAAGTAGCAGGATGGATTGTGATGTTTATAAGGATATAACATTTGCTCAGATTTAGCCAAATGTTACAAAACTGAGAGGTTGGCGCTTCACACTGCAGATGGATAATGACACAAAACAAGCTGAGAAAGCAACCCAAGAGTCTCTCAAGGCAGAAAAATTGAATATTCATCAGTGATCAAGTCAGTCACCTGACCTCAACCCAATTGAGCATGCTTTTCACTTGCTGAAGATCAAACTAATGGCCAAAAGACCCACAAACAACCAGCAACTGAAGGCAGCTGCCGTTAAGTCTTGGCAAAGCATTTCAAAGGAGGAAACTCAGAATTTGAAGATGTCGATGAGTTCCAGACTTCAGACAGTCATTGACTGGAAAGGATTTTCCTCCAAACATTAAATATAATTGTTATAATCCTAGTTATGTTTGTTTGTCCTATTACTTTTGAGCCTCTGAAAATGGGTGACCCTGTATATCCATGGTTGTAATTCCTGAACAGTTAATGCCATATTTTTATCCAACCCCTTAAATTAAAGCCGAAAGTCTACTCTTCAATCACATCTCAAATACTTCATGTCAAATCCAATGTGGTGGTGTACAGGGGCAAAATTACAAATATTGTGTAACTGTCCAAATACTTATGGACCTAACTGTATGTCTAGTGCATATTGAGGCGGTGTGAACTAGCCCCAACACAGTTCCCCACGTCCCATCCCTCAGCTCCACACCCAAATCCTGCTCCCAAGTAACTTTAAGATGGTTAGGAGTCTCGGACATAATGGAACCTATTTCAGTATATATAATTGAAATTAGGCTCTTTACATTGGGGTACAAAGAGAGAATGGAATCAATTTAAGAATGAGTAGGATGGTTTGGAAATTCTGGAAATTGTTTTTGTAAGAAAAGTCTAACCTGGAAATAGTGAAACAGATGAGATCTAGGCAAGTTGAATCTTTCAGACAGGTCTTAAAATGATGAGAAAGTCTCTTTGTTGTACAGATCTTTGACAGGTTTGATTCCCTTGTCAAACCAGGTTTGGAAGGTGAGATCAATACACGATGGCTTAAACAAGTGGTTCCGACATATTGGGGAATGAGAGAATGGTCTGTTACGAACAAATTGCCTCCTGAATTGTGTCCAAATCTTTACAGTGTGCGTAACAATGGGCATAGAGCTGACGACAGAGACAAGTGGTAAGCCTGAAAATATTAAAGAATAAAGAGACTGCTGGGAACAGGACATCTCCATTTGTGCCCAAAGAGGAGTGTTCTCTAGGTTGGGCCAGTAGAGAAGCTTCTGAATATTACATGACCAATAGTAATTAAGAAAATTTGGAAGGGCCATCCCACCTTTAAATTTAGGCCATTGGAGATACGCTTTCTTAATGCACCATGGTTTGTTTCCCCATAGAAAGGAGGATATAGTCTGGTATAATTTTGTGAAGAAGCTTTTCCTAATAAATACTGGGATATGTTGGTAGAGGTATAAGAATTGGGGTAGGACAACCATTTTGATAAGGTTAATATGGCCAGCCAGCGATAGCAACAGAGTGGACCAACTACAACAGACCAACTACAACATTCTAATAAAGGTAGGACATTTTCCTTAAAAATATGAGGGAATGATTTAGTGATGAAGATGCCCAAGTATTTAAACCCACTATCCCTCCATTTAAAAGGAAAGACTGAATGAGGCATTCTTGTGGCAGTTGGGTTTATAGGAAAAAGTTGGCTTTTCTGAAAATTCAGTTTATACCCTGAAAATCTGCCAAGCTGCTCCAGTACAGATATAATAATAGGAATGGGAGAGGTTAGATTAGATATATACAAGAGTAAGTCATCCGCGTACAATGACACTTTGTTGGTGATCCCAGCTCTCCTAGTAGACCCTTTTACAGTTGGTAAACAGTGAACATGTGATTTAGTATGCGCGCATTTTGGCAGCAAAAGATGGCGGAAGTGCGGTCATACCTAAAGTTGCTTAATCCGAAAGATCGCGAATGCTACCTCAATAAATTAACTTTAAGTGATGGCACCCGACTTCCCGATCCATATTCAATAAGGGAATGGGTGGATGAGGTGATAAATTGGCCAGCTATTGAGTGGCTGGATATTTATACATACTCCATTGAAAAACCTCGTGTTTACACGAAGGATAAACTGCGTGCATACAAGTCAATGGACGCATACAACTATGTTGTCTGCGGACATGCCCAGGATGTAGAGTACTGCGATCTTAATAACAATTTCTTCGCCCTGAAATCTGAGGTGCTATCAAGCCAACGACAAGGACACAAGACTGTAATGTACCAAGCGTGGGTTATTGTCAACAAAGCCAGCAGCTTCATCTCGACGGGGAATTGCACGTGCATGGCAGGGTAAGTAGACCTAATCATAAAGTTGAAGTTAGCAATTAATGCAAACGGGTGCATAGTTTGTTTGTAGCCACTAGCCAGCAAGCTAACAAGATGCTTGGACTCTTAACAGTTAAGTTAGCAAAACAGAATTAACTTAACGATACATAACGTTCAGTTTAAGCAACACCATTTTAAGTTAACATAAACAGAATTAACTTACCCGATATAAAATGGGCGCCACATACGTGTGCATTTTTAATGATGTCTTCGGTCTAGTCCAGTCGTTTTATTGCTTGTAGCCACAATCTTTTCCTGTTTGCATTGAACAGTCTTATCCCTGATGGAATGCGGTAGAAATTAATACCTTTCGTTTTGCTGGACCTGTTCTGGCAACCCACAACACAACAAGATGACATTTTAAAAATGTAAATATCAGTTGATCAAAAATCCACTTGCACTCTGCATTGATTGGAGATGGAGAAGTTGCCTCTTTTGCTGCCAAAATGCGCGTGCATACTATGCGTGACGTAGGTCATAAAGGTCTATACCCTCAAACCCTGCTTCACTACAAAGTCAAATAGCTAAGGGTTCAATGGCAATAACAAATAGCAGTAGGGATAGATGGCAGCCTTGTTTCGTTCCACGTTTGAGAGGAAAGAAAGGTGAGTGTAAGTCATTGGTGATAACTGAAGCTACAGGGGCTGAGTATAAAAGTTTAATCCACAAAATAAAATCTTTACTAAACCCAATTTTTCCCAGAAAAAAAAAGAGAAGTAAGTCCACTCTACCCTATCGAAGGCCTTTTCTGCGTCCAACGAAAGGATGAATTCAGGGGATTCTGAGCTTGGTGTATGAATTATGTCAAGAAATCACCTTGTGTTAAAGAAAGAATGTCTTTCCTAGATAAAACCTGTTTGGTCAGTCGATATCAGGCCTCGGACCACTTTTCAGAAATGGTTATAAAGGACTTTGGCTAAAATCTTTTGGTCCACATTCAGAGTGACATTGGTCTCCTGCTGCTAAAAAGAAGTGGGTCCTTATCCCTCTTAAACAACAATGAAATCGAAGCTTGACATAGTGTTTCTGGCAGCCTACCATTCAAAAATGATTCATTATACATGCTTTGTAATTCAGGGCAGATAAGGTGGAAAAATGCTTTATAAAATTCCACTGTATATCCATCAGGCCCAGGGGACTTGCCATTTTGTGATTTTATGGCTCCTTGGATCTCTAGAAGTGAAATTGATCCACCAAGACTGCTGGAAAGGGGTTTTATCTAGTACAGGGTAACATATATTGCCAAGAGGATTGTTGTGGTCCCAAATATCTGGGGCACATTCAGAAGAGTAAAGAGCAGAATAGAAGCTTAGAAAATTTTTGTTTATGTCTCTTGTGTCCGAAAGAACAACACCAGTGGACGATTTTATTTTAGTGATTCACCTACAAGCTGCAGCTGAACCAGCTTAGTACGCAAGAAATTTACTCGCTTTGTCCCCTGACTCAAAAATATGTTGTCTAAATTTAAGCAGAAGTAAGTCAGCCTTACTAGTTGATAACATATCAAACTCAGCCTGGAGGTGAAGGCATCTATTATACAGAGCAGAGGTTGGAGCTGTTGCATACTGATTGTCTTATTGTAAAATTTCATCAGAGATCTCAGACAGTTTGACTGCTTCTGACTTTTTGGCGTGTGAAATATAAGCGATTATCTGACCCCGTAGGCAGGTTTTAAATGCTTCCCACGTGGTGGACTAAGAGACATTTGGGTTTCATTAATTTCAAAAAAGAATCCAATTTGAGAGGTAATAATCTTAAAAATATTATCGGACAGCATTGGGGAATTAAAGTGCCACTGTCTTGAAGGAGCATAGCTTCTAGAAAAGTTGATCTCCACAGAGGTAGGGGTGTGGTCCGATATAACAATACTCTGGTACTTGCATGACTTAACCTTTGATAAAAGTCTATCATCCACAAGAAAAAAATCTATCCGTGAGTATGTCTGGTGTGGGTGGGAAAAGAATGAGTATGCTTTGGTTGATGGGAAGGTGAACCTCAAGGGGTCAGATAAGCCCAGCTGCTAAGTATGGGAGGCCATAACCTTAGCAGAGCCAGTAAGAGGACTGTGTGTTTAGTAGATGACCTATCAAGAGTAGTGTCTTGGACCATGTTAACCACCCCCCCTCCCCAGATAAAAAACTGTTGTCGGGACCTGGTAATGTAGAAAAGAATTTGGAAATAAATTGACTGTCATCCCAATTAGGTGCATATACGCAGGTAAGGACTACAGGAGTGTTTTGGATGAGACCTGATACAATAACATAGCGGCCATTAGGGTCAGCCATGGAGCCGAGAAGTTCAAAAGCAATGTTTTTCTGAATTAAAATGGCAGCACCCCTGGCTCTACCATTAAACATGGAGTGGAATAAATGCTCAACCCATCCCCTTTTGAGCCTTGGAACCTCGGAGGTGCACAGGTGTGTCTCTTGAAGAAAAGCTGTCAGCCTTCAAATGTTGTAAGTGGGACATTATTCTGTTTAATTTGGTGACCTTGTTTAAACCCTTGACATTCCAAGAGACAAAACGGATACTACACTGCGTAATGTTTAAATTTGCCATTTTGGATGTGGAAGAAGTAATGTTCCGTATATTGTCGTTGCAACCAAAGCCATATAGTAGCTACACACACATGTAAGGAAGAAGCGAAAAAAGAGTAAATAACAATAAAAAATACTCTGCCCCCAGTCCCACCCACCCACCCCAAGTGCCTTCCCAATTGAGGCATCGCTAACCCCAAACCCCGTCACAACAAATGCATGTGCATGTAACACAATTGTTCTCTGTCATGAAACTAACATAGTAACTCCACTGAACAACTGACAAAAGTAGCTTGAGTTTAAACATAAACGCTCGTAGCACTGGTCAGTCCTATTCTCAAGTGACAGAAAAAATAGTTAACGACATACAACTAACACAATCTGAACAAAACAAGAGCAGCCAACTTTGTGAGCAGCAGCATAAAACAAATGAAAGACAAACATTTTTTACAAGCTGCTACAAAATATGGAGTGGGCCACATCAGCAGAGGCCCCACGAAATATCCATCAATCCATTGCCCAAATTCGCTTATCCTGCTCACAGGGTCGTGGGGATGCTGGAGCCTATCCCAGCAGTCACTGGGCGGCAGGCGGGGAGACACCCTGGACAGGTCGCCAGACCATCACAGCAGAGGCCCCACGAAATATGTGGATATATAAACATTTGTTACGGGTCTTCGATGGCACTTCGCTGCCATCTGTTGGAATCTAGGTAGCGGTGCATTTCCGGCTATACGTCGCTGCAAAGGCATTGTACCCCGGATGTTTTTGTTCTCCGTGATAAGGAGTATATCAGCACATATGATTTGTCTCATTTGACACGGAAACAACCTTGACAATTTCTAAAATGGCAACAGACACAAAACAAATCACATAGTAAGCCGTGTTCTCCAACGAGAAGAATCATTAAAATATGTCCCATGTGGAATAGGATTTAAAAAAAAAAGTTACACCAAAAAATACTGCTACAGATTAACATGAGCGTCCCAAAATTTTTATAATAGACAGAAGAAGAAAAAAAATCCCTACACAGCACACACAGCCAAAGCCAAGATATACCCCTCTCCTTAGGTAGACTGCATTATCTGTTGTCCGGTCGCTCGGTCGAATTGTGGTCTGGAAGAAGAGAAGCGCCGCGTCGGGATTATCGAAAGTGTGGACGGTTCCCTGCCAAGTAAACCTTAGTTTGGCAGGATGGACCAGACCAAACTTCACGCTGGCTTGGTGGAGCAGAGGTTTCACGTCATTAAACTCCGCTCTGCGTCGGGCCAGCGATGCAGAATAGTCCGGAAATACATAGATCATTTTTCCTTTGTATGACAGCTGTCCACGTTCACGGGATGCGCGGATGATCAGTTTCTTCGTCTGGTGATTGTGCAGCCGCACCAGCAAGGCTCTCGGAGGTTTGGCTGTGAGGGTGCGATTTGCTCTGTCTATAACCGGCATATTGGCGAAAGTTGAAAGTTTCCTCGCCCAGGATTTCCTTCAGGAAGGGGCCCATGAAGGCAGTTGGGTTGGTGCCCTCTGCGCCCTCAGGTAAACTAACCCCGTATATGTTCTGTCGACGGGAGCGATTTTCTTGGTCATTCACCGCGGTTTTGAGTTTGACACTGCCGCAGCCAGGGCGGCACAACGCGTCTCCAGCTCCGACAGCCTGTCCGTACCTTCATTTTGGGAGGTTTCCAGGGCAGCGATTTTATTTGCGTGGTCAGTCACTGATGTCTGTAGTGAAGCTATTGGGGAACGAATTTCTTTTAACTATTTCTTCGCGCACAGTTAGAGCTGTTGTACGAAATTCAGCCACAATCTCTGCCTGTAGCGCTCTCACCTCTGTGCGGATGGTGGTGATCATTTCGTCCCGAGTGTTCAGCTCCGCCACATTTCCTGTTGTTTGGGTTTCTTTCTGTTCCGTTCTTTACTTGACCCTATAGAATGGACGGTTAAAGCTTAACTTGCTTACTTATCACTTTATTAACAGAAATCTTTAAGTCATACAGTTCAGTTACTTTCATCTCTAGCCAGCGTCACTCGCGGTCTGTGTCACACTCTAATTGCTCCCCGGAACCACAAACTAGGAATAACAATCCTATTTGTTACATCTTTTTTTCTTTGAAGCAAAGTCCCTTAGTCAACACATCATTTACTCTAAGTGGTCCATATTATCAATAAACAAAATAATTATTTTATCAACACATCAGTGAATAAATAAATCAACATATCACTCGTAAATAACTAAATTTATACTGTATTCTTATAATAATTTATTAACAACAGTATCTATTCAAATATCCATAACCAAACATTTTAAACTGTATAAACATCCCACTTCTATATCTCTTTCCTTCTTTTCTTTTCCCTTTTTTTTTCTTCTACCAAACCTTACACTATTCTCAATCTTTGCCAGAGTCCCAAACCCATATTCTTATCACAGAGTAAAGTCTTTCAGGTAGCGAGGTCTGATAATCTGACGACCCGACCTTGTAGTTATAGTGTGTTGGTTCCCTGCTTGACTCTGATCTACCCCTTCCACTCTTGGTGTGTGTCTCTCAGTCGCTATCTATGTAGACATGGCAGATGTGCAATGGTTGCATCTGAGATGACGACGATTCCTTCTCAGAACACCTCCTGACTCCAGCTCCACCTCATACGAGCTGTGGCCCACTGCTTTTATCATCTTTGCCACTCTCCAGACCTTATGTGGTTCAAAAGGTTGAACTCTCACACTGTCACCTTTTTTAAGAGGGTCCAAGTCCTTTGCTGTGCAGTTGTAGTACTTCTCCTGTCTCTGTCTGTTGTGCATCAGTCCTTGTGTGTTGTCCATTATCACCGGCTCCAACAGAGTGTCTGTGGTGGGAAGAAGGGTCCTTGTCCTCCTATTCAGTAGTCTCTGTGCTGGGCTTGTGTTAAGACCTTGACTTGGTGTGTTGCGATGGTCCAGTATAGCCAAATATGGATCCTGCCTTGCAGCCATAGCTTTGGCTGTTTTTACAGCTGACTCAGCTTTGCCATTGCTCTGGGCGTACCCAGGTGAGGATGTCCTGTGTTCAAACTCCCACATTTGACTGAATCACTGAAACTCCTGAGACACATATTGCGGTCCGTTGTCTGAAATGACAACATCTGGTATCCCCTGTCGTGTAAAGTGGGCCTTTAGCTTTCTGATCACTGTGCTGCTCTTAGTGTCTGGTAGATAATCAATCTCCCAAAAGTTGGAGTAGTAGTCTACAGTTATCAAGTAGTCTTTGTTATTAAATGAAAACAGGTCTGTCCCTACCTTGGCCCAAGGTCTGTATGCCATATCATGAAGGTGTAGTGTCTCTTTGTTGCTTAGGATCTACTGACCTGCATATGTCACATTTGGAGATGAAACTCTTTATGTGCGCATTCATTCCTTGCCAGTACACACTTTCCCTCGCTCTCCTGAGACATCCTTCTACTCCAAGATGGGAGGAGTGGAAAAGATGAGTGATATCAGCCCTGAGTGCATCAGGTATCACTGCTCTCTCTCCCCTGAATACTATGCCATCCTGAAAACTCAGTTCATCCTGGAATGAGTGGTAGTGCTGGATGTCTGCTGGGATGTCATTTTTGTTCTGTGGCCACCCTGTCAGAATCATGTTTGTCACCCTCTGTAACTTTGTGTCCTCTTTTGTAGCAGATCTAGTTGAGCTCAGTCTCTCTGTAGAGATGGGAAGGTAGTTAACCATGTTCATAGTCTCTAACTCTGTCTCAATTTCTCCCTTAGTGCTCTCTGGTAAGTATGCCCTACTCAGCATATCTGGCAGCAACATATCTCGGTGTGGTACGTAGATCACTCTGATGTCATACTTTTGCAGCCTCAGTAGCATCCACTGCAGTCTCTTTGGCGCACTGAGAAGTGGCTTACTGTGAATATTCTCCAGCAGCTTATGGTCGCTCTGTACAGTCACCTGTCTGTCATAGGTATATTGGTGAAACTTTTCCATCCCAAACACTATTGCCAAGCATTCTTTCTCGATTTGGGCATATCCCCTCTCAGTAGGTGTGAGTGCCCTACTACCGTATGCTACTGGTTTACCTCTCTGTGTCAGGGCTGCTCCCAGTCCTGTTTCTGATGCATCACACTGGAGCATCAACTCGTCGTTCTGGTTGTAGTATTTCAGAACCGGTGCATTGGCTATTTTGTCTTTCAGCCTCTGCAATGCTTCTTCCTGTACATCTGTCCATTCCCACATTCTCTTTGTGTGTGAGTTGTCTCAAAATCTCACAGTCATCTGACAGGTGATCATAGAATTATGACAGTTAGTTTACCATACCCACCAGTCTCTGTACCCCCTTTACATCTGTCGGCCTCGGCATCTCCCTGACTGCAGGTACTTTTCCTGGGTCAATCCGCAGTCCCTCAGTTGTCAGCAGGTGTCCAATGTAGGGTACTTCAGGTCGCCGTAGCTTGAATTTGTCTATGTTCAGTTTGATGTTTCGCTCTCTGCACCTGGTCAGAAAGCGTCTGAGTTTCTCGTTGTGGTCCTGGTTTGTCTCCTCCTGTGTCGCCCCTTCACCTGTGATCAACACATCATCCGCTATGATGTATACTCTAGGTAAGCCCTCAAGTGCCTGCATGAACTTCCTTTGGAAAACTTCTGACGCTGCACTTATGCCCATCGGCATTCTCAGCCAACGGTCTTGGCCAAATGGGGTGGAAAATGTGGTTAGGTAGCTTGACTCTTCCTCTAAATCGACATGCCAGAAGCCGTGCTTTACATCACAAACTGTGAATACTTTTGCCTTTGACATCTCTGGGAGGATATCATCTATCGTAGGTAGGGGAAAATGGCTCCTTTTAAGTGCTCCATTCAGTGGCTTTGGGCCTATACAGATTCTTGGCTTCCCATTCGGTTTTGTCACTGAGACCATACTACTTATCCAGTCTGTGCTCCGCTCTACTGGTGTGATGATCTCTCTTTTCTCCAGATCCTTCAGTTCCTCTTTAAGAGGTGCCATCATAGCATCTGGCACTCTGCATTTTGGCAGTTTCACTGGTGGTACACTGTTGTCTATTTCAATGTGATATTCCCCCTCCAAACAGCCATCCCCAGTGAACACATCTTCGAACTCTGTTTTGATTTTCGCCATTGTCATGTGTCTGCCACATCTCTCCTCACATGTTACATGACTCAGTTCTTTTTTCACTATGCTGTCAATGGCCAGGATATTTTCGTACTGTACCTTTATTAACTTCATGGCTTCGCTGGCCTTCCTGCCCAGTAAAGGAATTCTGCCTTTCTGGTCCACCACTTGAAACTCCAGTCTGTACAATTTATTGTTTCTGGGGTTTCTGACCTTGATCTTACATTTACCCAGTGGACTAAGCTTGGTTTTATTATACATCACAAGCACTTTCTCTGTGTGCTCCAGCTGTGTGTCTGTGTTTAGGAGATGTACTGGAATCACATTGCAGGTAGCACCACAGTCTGTCTGGCAGTTAACTAGTTTCTTGCCTATCATCATTCCTGCATAGATTTGTTAGCCTTTGCTGTGACTCCGTTCTACTTGGTTTAAAGTCTCCTCTGTTATGGTCATAATGTCCTCATATGTGTCACTGTCCTGCTCTGAGACAACATGCACTGGTTTATATTTCCTGATGTTTTCTGCTCTTGATTTGCATTGTAAAACAAAGTGATTTTCTTTCCCACACTTCTTACACTTTTTTTCCAAAAGCTGGGCATTTGTTTTTGCTTCTCTCATGTGTTTTACCACAAAACTTACAGCAGATCTCATTTTCTTTGCTTTTCATGGCCGTCTGTTTCAGGGCATGCACTTCCTATACTCTCTGTCCTTGTAGTGGTTTGCTGTTCTCTTTTGACAGCTCTGTAGCTCTACATATTTGCAGACATTTTTCAAGTGTCAGATTCTCTTCCCCGAGTAATCTCTCCCTCATTGCAGAGCTATCTGTGCCACACACAACCCGGTCTCTTATTAGCGAGTCTTTAATGTCTCCAAAATTACAACTACTGGCTAGCATTCTCAAGTCTGTGGCGTGTTTGTCAACATTTTCTGTTAATCCTTGGTTTCTCATAAAAAAACCTGTATCTCTTAACAGTCTCGTTTACCTTTGGATTGCAGTGTCCGTTCTCCTCGCTGACGTCCTGTCACCTGCCAGAGTGTTCAACAGCGCTCTCCCACTCTCTCCTATGAGATAGTAGAATAGCTTGACTCTTGTACTTTTCTCTGCATCGGGCATGGTAAGGTCCGTGTACAATGTAACCTCCTCCTTCCAACTCTTCCCTGCCTTTGCTAAGCTGTTGGAGGTTTCAGTCCTTCCATCGCGACGTCAGCTGTTTTTTTTCCTTCCTTTTTTCGTTCCGCCGTTGCATTGGGTGGTTAGCCCTCAAAGCTAATTAGCTAGCTAGCTGCACTGCTACACTCGACTGCATCAAACGTCAACTAAAACGGTTGACACCGTTGCCACCAAGTTTCTTTCTGTTTCGTTCGTTACTTAACCCTACAGAATGGACGGTTAAAGCTTTACTTGCTTACTTATCACTTTATTAGCAGAAATCCTAAGGTCATACAGTTCCGTTACTTTCATCTCTAGCCAGCGTCACTCGCGGTCTGTGTCACACTCTAATTGCTCCCCGGAACCACAAACTAGGAATAACAATCCTATTTGTTACAGTTTGGCTAACTACCACAGAGCTGTCGGTCGGCTTTGTTGACTTGCCGTTTCCCACGCGGTTCTTATTTCTTTCTTTCTATTTGTAGGAAATATATGAACGTTCAGTGGAGAGACTTCGGAACACGTCCTCGCTTGGTCATGTCGAAACCGGAAGTCATTTCTAAATTTAACGAGATAAACCTGAGGTCATTCTGTTCGGTCCTACAAATTCCACCAGCCCTTTTGTTACTAATCTTGGCGGTCTGTCGGGAGTCTTAAACCGGCTGCTACGAAACTTTGGGTAATATTCGATGCTAACCTCAGTTTTGATAATCAAATCAAATATGTTGTTCAGTCATGTTTTTTTTCTTTCTAGCTCAAGCCTATCTCCAAAATTAGGTCATTTTTATCAATTGCCGATCTGCAAAAAGTTGTACATGCTTTTGTCCATTGTCGGTTTGACTATTGTAATGCACTTTATCACACCTGTGCTTGCCTCTCTACACTGGCTCCCTGTTATATTTTGAATTGATTTTAAAAATTTACTGCTCACTTTTAAGGCTTTAAATGGTCTTGCTCGTTCATACATTTGTGATTTATTGACTTGGTATAGGCCCCTCGACCGTTAAGCTCTGCAGATGCTCTGCTAGTTATTCCCAGGTCTCGGTTGGTTACAAGGGGTGATCGGGTTTTTGCTATTAGAGCCCCCATACTATGAAACTCTCTTCCTGTTGAACTAAGACAAACCAAGTCTCTACTAGCTTCTTTTAAATCTCGTTTTAAAACTTTTCTTTTTATGAAAGCTTTTTACAAATGTTTGATATTTGTTTGTATTTATACTGTTTCTAATTTTTACTCTTGCTTATTTGGTCTTACTCTTATTTTTGCATGCATTTATTTATTTATTTATTTATTTATTTAGGAAGCACTTTTAACATTGTTAGAAAAGTGCTATGGAAATAAAATTATTAAACATTTTTGTTTCTCTCTCTCTCTCCCTCTCCCCATTTCCTTTCACTCAGTCATTTTTTGAAGCCGCCAGCTTGATGAGCCAGAATTCTTACAAGCATCTCCTCCTGATTTATGGCGTGAGCATTCACGGAGCAAAAAGTAAGTCTTCAAAACAAATCTAACAGCTTTATCTTTAATACCTTCATCTCAATGACACAGCAACAATAGGGTCCTATTGAGGGCTCAAACTCATAAATTTATATTATCATCCATTTAAACTTATTTGAATTCTCTCTTGCGCTTAGCAGGCAGGTCCTTTAAAGCAGTTGTAGACAACCCTCCAACTGTTTTTATTGTTTGCATCGCTGACACAAAGACGACCAGATTAGCAGCCAAATTACTGTCCAAAAGAAGAAACAACCATAAGAATCCCAATTTGAACTAGAAACCCCAATCTCAGTGCTAAAATAAAGGCAGAGTAAAACAGCAAGTACTATTAATAAGTAAGCAGGTTGTGTTACTTACTGATTGAATCGGACTCGAGTTGAGACAGACAGCAGGTTAAACTGAACAAGATTGAATGAACTGCTCTCTTGAACTAGGGCGTCTGCTACTTGCCCCTCAAAAAGAACAACAGATCATTAGTCAGTGACATGTCTGTAACATTGTATTGAGCTTACATAGCCTACCTACACACAAGTGGGATACTGAATCAATGCATTAAAATGAATATTTTATCTTTAGTAATGTAAACTTATACATGATGGCTGGTAATTTAAATTTAAGCTTCCTTTATTAATCCCCTTGGGGAAATTCAGTTGCTGCAAATTAATCCATCCTAGCTGTGATCTGTGAAGCTAGGAGCAGTGGGCTGCCGCCTTCATGCTATGCCTGGCGAGCAACTCTAGTTCTTTTCCCATTGCCTTGGTCAGGGGCACAGACAGGAGTATTAACCCAAACATGCATGACTTTTTGATGGTGGGGGTAAGCGGAGCACCCAGAGAACCCACCGCAGACATGAGGAGAACATGCAAACTCCACACAGAGGACGGCCAGGGATGACCCCCAAAGTTGAACAACCCCGGGGCTCGAACCCAGGACCTTCTTGCTGTGAGGTGACAGTGCTAACCACTGGACCACCATGCTGCCCATAATGCAGTGAAGATAAGTTTTGTGGGGTGGGCAGCACTCGCTGTCAAACATGCATACACTATAATGGAGTGTCATGGAGAAACTAATGCCATATTTTGCAAAAAGTATCAAAACTTCAAGTTGATACATTTGCATGTATTAACCCGAAGTTTTGATAGAATCACAGAATTGGTCCATCCAACAGTACTCTCAAGTCCCGGGTGTGTATCGAACTCAGAGTGCCAGAGTTCGATACAACACCGGGACACTTGATTTACCTTAACCTAGCCTCAACCTCAACCTAACCATAACCTTAACCCACTTCAACCTAACCCTAAACTTAATCTAACGCATACCTTACCCTAATTGTAACTAACAGCTAACGTGTCCATGGAAACACTTTCATCGAGCTAGGAGGAAACAGATCTTGACAGGGAAACAGAGTTTGATGCAACACTGGAGCTCTCTCCATCATGTGAATGCCCATCCGAGGTTCACTCTTGTTTTAGCTCTGTTTCTATCACTCTCCCTCTTCAGCTTCTTTGCCTCCTCCGTCAACGGGGTTCTTTTTCGTTTGCCGGGTAAAGTTTCCACTGTCACTTCAGTTGTTCCACCATCCGCCATTTCTACTCCTGGGGATAGCTGCTAATAGCTACCAGGGAAAACAAAAGCGCTATCCTCTGCGTATTTTGGTTGTGCAATGGTTGACACAATTCGTCTCGTCTTGTGCCGTCTCATCTCATCATCAACCGCTTCTCCGGGGTGGGTTGCGGTGGCAGCGAGCTAAGTAGGGCACTCCAGATGTCCCTCTCCCCAGCAATGCCCTCCAGCTCCTCCTTGGGGATCCCAAGGCATTCCCAGGCCAGACTGGACATGTAGTCCCTCCAGTGAGTTCTGGGTCTACCCTGGGGTCTCCTTCTAGTTGGACATGCCCAGAAAACCTCCAAAGGAAGGTGCCCAGGAGGCATCCTAATCAGATGCCCGAACCACCTCAACTGGCTCCTTTCGATGTGAAGGAGCAGCGGCTCTACTCCGAGTTTCCTCCGGATGTCCAAGCTCCTCACCCCATCTCTAAGGCTGAGCCCAGACACCCTACAGAGGAAACTCATTTCAGCCGCTTGTATCCGTGACCACACCCTTTCAGTCACTACCCAAAGCTCATGACCATAGGTGAGGGTTGGAACGAAGATTGACTGATAAACTGAGAGCTTTGCCTTCCGGTTCAGCTCCCTCTTCACCACAACGGTCCAATACAACGTTCGCATTACTGCTGATGCTGCACCAATCCGCCTGTGAATTTCCCGCTCCATCCTACCCTCACTCGTGCGCAAGACCCTGAGATGCTTAACTCCTTCGCTTGAGGCAACAACTTGAGGCAACACACTTCGTTTGTGCTATAAATTGAGCTTTAATTTTTGCGCAGGGTCATACCTGCTGGTAGACAGAATTGCAAAGTGAAAGGGAGGCTTATAGGAAACCAATCTAAATGCTGATGGTGTCATTTACACAGTGCAATCAACATTTACTTCACAATGATAAGTTAAAGCAAGAAAGATGTCTACTGCTGCTTTAAAGTGAAAGACAAACATAACTAAAGGGGGGTAAAAGAAAAATATACAGTTCAGTATGTTGAGTGAATAATTGAATACATTTTCATCTCTTCAACGAGTACACAAATTTAGTTTAAAAACAGATCTGGTATGAGCTATAGCCGACCTGATCTCACAGAAATACGTGAAATGACCACGACCTCTTAACACTCGCATTACGTGGTGGTAGCACATAATGTGTTAAAATTACATGCTGGCACCACGGAAACAATGCCAATGGAAAGTCAATTAGGATCCTTAATCGTGCTGGACACACAAATTCCCTGATTCAACAACATCATGCAATGAGCGGTAGTTTTTTTTTCTCACTTAAGTTTTCAAAAAGATATAAACAGAACAGTACAACAGCAACAACAACTACTACTACTACTACTTTTGCCTGATCCCGACAGGGGTCGCCACAGCGGATTATCCGTTTCCATTTCTTCCTGTCTTCTGCATCTTCCTCTGTCACACCAGCCACCTGCATGTCTTCCCTCACCACATCCATAAACCTCCCTTTTGGCCTTCCTCTTTTCCTCTTCCATGGCAGCTCCATATTCAGCATCCTTCTCCCAACATACCCAGCGTCTCTCCTCCACACATTCAATTCAATTTATTGTCATTAAAAACAATGTGCAGGCACATGTTACAAATGAAATGAGGGCTGTGGCTTCACCAAACAGTGCAAGACAGATACAGACAAACACAGCAAACGCAGTATAAGATATACACACATGAAGACAAAAAGCTAAAAATAAGTTAAAAAAAGAGCAAGAGTACAAATTATTAAAATATCTATAGACATTCAGTGGGTAGCCAGGTTCAGGTAGGCAACAGCTTGTGGAAAGAAGCTGTTTTTGAGCCCGGTAGTGCAGGCTCTGAGGCTCCTGTAGCGCCCCCCAGAGCACGGGGGTGGAGGACAGTCCATGGTTGGGGTGGGTGGGATCTCTGCTGAGACCCCTTCGAAGGCAGCGTTTGTGATAAATGTCTTTTATGGCTGGGAGCTGGGTACCGGTGATATGCTGGGCCGCCTTGACGACCTGCTGCAGAGCTTTCTGGTCTACTGAGGTGCAGTTGCCGTACCACACTGAGATCCAGCTGGTCAGGATGCTCTCTATGGTGCAGTGGTAGAAGTTGGTGAGCATTTTGGGGGATAGACGGGCGCTCCTCAGCCTCCTCAGGAAATGCAGGCGTTGTTGGGCCTTTTTCACAAGGGCCTGGGTGTTTGATGGAAAGGAAAGCTCCTTGCTGATGTGGACTCCAAGGAATTTAAAGCAGGAAACACGCTCCACTTCCACCCCATTGATGTGTAAGAGGGAGTGGTTGCAGCATCTAGACCTCCTGAAGTCCACAACCAGCTCCTTCGTCTTCTGCACATTGAGGACAAGATTGTTGGTAGTACACCATGATGTGAGGTGCTGAATCCTGCCCTGTAGCCCGTCTCATCATTGTTGGTGATACGGCCAATGACTGTGGTGTCATCTGCAAACTTAACTATAACATTTGAAGCCATCTCAATCTTGCCTCTCTTACTTTGTCTCCAAACCATCCAACTTAAGTGGTCCCTCTAATATAATCGTTCCTAATCCTGTCCTTCTTCGTTACTCCCAGTGAAAATCTTACCATCTTCAGCTCTGCCACCTCCAGCTCCGCCTCCTGTCTTTTCGTCAGTGCCACTGTCTCCAAACCATATAACATAGCTGGTCTCATAACCATCTTGTAAACCTCCCCTTTAACTCTTACTGGTACCCCTCTGTTGCAGATCACTCCTGACCTCCACCCACTCCACCCTGCCTGCACTCTCTTCTTCACCTCTCTCCTGCACTCCCTGTTACTTTGGACAGTTGACCCCAAGTATTTAAACTCATATGCCTTCGTCACCTCCACTTCTTGCATCCTGACCATTCCACTGTCCTCCCTCTCATTCATGCACCGGTATTCCGTTTTGCTCCTACTGACTTTCATTCCTCTTTTCTCGATCAACATTCTCAAAGCAAACATCCCATCTGTGATGCTCTTTTGTGGCATGAAACCAAATTGCTGCTTGCTAATCGTCACCTCTCCTCTTAACCTAGCTTCGATTACTCTCCCATATCTTCATGCTGTGGCTGATCAACTTTATACCTCTGTAGTTGCTACAGTTCTGCACATCACCCTTGTTCTTGAAAATCGGTACCAGTATGCTTCTTCTCCACTCCTCAGACATCCTCTCACTTTCCAAGATTGTGTTAAACGATCTAGTTAAAAACCCCACTTCCATCTCTCCTAAACATCTCCATGCCTCCACAGGTACACTACCGTTCAAAAGTTTGGGATCACCCAAACAATTTTGTGTTTTCCATGAAAAGTCACACTTATTCACCACCATATGTTGTGAAATGAATAGAAAATAGAGTCAAGACATTGACAAGGTTAGAAATAATGATTTGTATTTGAAATAAGATTTTTTTTACATCAAACTTTGCTTTCGTCAAAGAATCCTCCATTTGCAGCAATTACAGCATTGCAGACCTTTGGCATTCTAGCTGTTAATTTGTTGAGGTAATCTGGAGAAATTGCACCCCACGCTTCCAGAAGCAGCTCCCACAAGTTGGATTGGTTGGATGGGCACTTCTTGCGTACCATACGGTCAAGCTGCTCCCACAACAGCTCAATGGGGTTCAGATCTGGTGACTGCGCTGGCCACTCCATTACCGATAGAATACCAGCTGCCTGCTTCTGCTCTAAATAGTTCTTGCACAATTTGGAGGTGTGTTTAGGGTCATTGTCCTGTTGTAGGATGAAATTGGCTCCAATCAAGCGCTGTCCACTGGGTATGGCATGGCGTTGCAAAATGGAGTGATAGCCTTCCTTATTCAGAATCCCTTTTACCCTGTACAAATCTCCCACCTTACCAGCACCAAAGCAACCCCAGACCATCACATTACCTCCACCATGCTTAACAGATGGCGTCAGGCATTCTTCCAGCATCTTTTCATTTGTTCTGCGTCTCACAAACGTTCTTCTTTGTGATCCAAACACCTCAAACTTGGATTCATCCGTCCACAACACTTTTTTCCAGTCTTCCTCTGTCCAATGTCTGTGTTCTTTTGCCCATCTTAATCTTTTTCTTTTATTGGTCAGTCTCAGATATGGCTTTTTCTTTGCCACTCTGCCCTGAAGCCCAGAATCCCGCAGCCGCCTCTTCACTGTAGATGTTGACACTGGTGTTTTGCGGGTACTATTTAATGAAGATGCCAGTTGGGGACCTGTGAGGCGTCTGTTTCTCAAACTAGAGACTCTAATGTACTTATCTTCTTGCTCAGTTGTGCAACGCGGCCTCCCACTTCTTTTTCTACTCTGGTTAGAGCCTGTTTGTGCTGTCCTCTGAAGGGAGTAGTACACACCGGTGTAGGAAATCTTCAATTTCTTAGCAATTTCTCGCATGGAATAGCCTTCATTTCTAAGAACAATAATAGACTGTCGAGTTTCAGATGAAAGTTCTCTTTTTCTGGCCATTTTGAGCGTTTAATTGACCCCACAAATGTGATGCTCCAGAAACTCAATCTGCTCAAAGGAAGGTCAGTTTTGTAGCTTCTGTAACGAGCTAAACTGTTTTCAGATGTGTGAACATGATTGCACAAGGGTTTTCTAATCATCAATTAGCCTTCTGAGCCAATGAGCAAACACATTGTACCATTAGAACACTGGAGTGATAGTTGCTTGAAATGGGCCTCTATACACCTATGTAGATATTGCACCAAAAACCAGACATTTGGAGCTAGAATAGTCATTTACCACATTAGCAATGTATAGAGTGTATTTCTTTAAAGTTAAGACTAGTTTAAAGTTATCTTCATTGAAAAGTACAGTGCTTTTCCTTCAAAAATATGGACATTTCAATGTGATCCCAAACTTTTGAACGGTAGTGTATGTTATCAGGACCAACTGCCTTTCCACTCTTCATCCTCTTCATAGCTGCCCTCACTTCCTCCTTGCTAATCCACTGCACTTCCTGATTCACTGTCCCTACATCATCCAAACTTCTCTCTCTCATTTACTTCATTCATCAGCCCCTCAAAGTACACCTTCCACCTTCTCGGCACACTCTCCTCGCTTGTCAGCACATTTCCATCTCTATCCTTGATTGCCCTAACTTGCTGCACATCCTGCACATCCTTCCTTTGTGTCTAACCTGTCATACAACTCACCATACGCCTTTTCCTTTGCCTTTGCCACCTCTCTCTTCGCTTTACGCTGCATCTCCTTGTACTCCTGTCAACTTTCTTCATCTCTCTGACTATCCCACTTCTTCTTTGCCAACCTCTTCCTCAGTATAATTTGCTGTACTTCGTCATTCCACCGCCAAGTCTCCTTATCTTCCTTCCTCTGTCCAGATGACACACCAAGTACCTTCCTAGCTGTCTCCCTCACTATTTCTGCAGTGGTTGCCCAGCCATTCGGCAACTCTTCACTACCACCCAGTGCCTGTCTTAACTCCTGCCTGAACTCCACACAACAGTCTTCCTTCTTCAACTTCCACCATTTGATCTTCGGCTCTGCCTTCACTCGCTTCCTACAGACCACCATCCGATGCTGCCTAGCTACGTTCTCTCCTGTCACCACCTTGCCGTCTCCAATCCCTTTTAGATCACGCCTTCTACATAAGATATAGTCGACCTGTGTGCACTTTCCTCCACTCTTGTACGTCACCCTGTGTTCCTCCCTCTTCTTGAAATATGTATTCGCCACAGCCATTTCCATCCTTTTCATAAAATCCACCACCATCTGTCCTTCCACATTTCTCTCCTTGACACCATAGCTACCCATCACCTCCTCATCACTCTGTTTCCTTCACCAACATGTCCATTGAAGTCCGCTCCAATCACCACTCTCTCCTCCTTGGGTACCCTCTCCACCACGTCATCCAACTCACTCCAGAATTCTTCTTTCTCTTCCATCTCACACCCAACTTGTGGGGCATATGCGCTGATAACATTTAGCAATACACTTTCAATTTTAAACTTCATGCTCATCACTCTGTCTGACACTCTCCTCACCTCCAGCACACTCTTGACATACTCTTCCTTCAGAATTACCCCTACCCCATTTCTCCTCCCCTTCGCACTGTGGTAGAAGAGTTGAACCCACCTCTGATACTCCTGGCCTTACTCCCCTTCCACCTGGTCTCTTGCACACACAGTTTGCCCACCTTTCTTCTTTCTATCATATCTGCCAGCTCTCTCCCTTTACCAGCCATAGTGCCAACATTCAAAGTTTCGACTCTCATCTCCACACTCCTACCTTTCCTCCTCTCTCTCTGCCTCTGGACATGCCATCCCCCGCTCCTTCTCCTTTGCCCAACAGTAGCATTGTTTTCACCGGCACCCTGCTGGTTAACAGTACCGGTGGTGGTCGTTGGTAACCCGGGCCTCAACCAATCTGGTATGGAAATCTTATTTATGATCCGCATATTTGATTTGGCAAAGATTTTACGCCGGATGCCCTTCCTGATGCAACCTTCCCCATTTATCCGGGCTTGGGACCGGCACTAAGAATGCACTAGCTTGTGCATCCTCAGTGGCTGGGTTAGAACAGTACAACAACATCAACACAAAAAAGAATACAGTCAGATATACAAACAGATAATAATAATAAAAAACAAAACAAAAAATAATAATACATTGTTGTCTGGATATAAATATTCACACAAATAAAAGCGGACATGCATTTTGAGAGTCCAAGAGAATCTATTTAAAAAGAACTGGGAAAATTGAACATTTATATGGGAAATGGCAGAGTGGTATTTAATATTTTATATTTAACATTTTATTTTATTGTTATTTTTATTGTCATTTGACTGAATTTATTATAGTGCCTTAGTTACTATTTTTTGTTCTCTAAAAACCCTAACTTCAATACATCAAAATGAGTTATCACACACAATTCAGTGTTTTTAGAGAACAAACAACAAAATAAAATTGAGTTAGCTAGTAAATATTAAACACTGCTCATTGCATGATGTTGTTGACTCAGGAAATTTTTGTGTCCAGCAGGACAAAGGATACTGATTGACTTTCCATTGGCATTGTTTCTGTGGTGCCGGCATGTAATTTTAACACATTACATGCCACCACCACGTAATGCAAGTATTAAAGCGGTCGTGGTCATTTCACGTATTTCTGTGAGATTATGTTGGCTATATCATGATCTTCCTCATGCAGGCCACAGCTCTTTTACACAAGATGTTGAGTGCTGCTGACTCGGTATTTGCTCTTGTTTGCTCTCTCTGTGCTGTCGGGATGGTGTGCACGCCTTACAGACATCATGGTGCAGGAGTTTGTTAAGTACGGGGCCCTCGACGTGTACTTGAAGAAAGAGAGATCTGTGTCAGTGAGCTGGAAACTTGACGTAGCCAAACAACTGGCATCTGCACTCAACTTCCTGGTAAATGAAAAGTTGCAGATTGATTAATATATACATTATTTGATTGAAAAGACTTTTGTTGGGAGTCTGTGGCAGACTTGCCGCTCCTACCATGGTGCTTGAATCATCAAAGAATCATCTGGATGTACAAGAAAATGTCAGTATACATTTGGAAAAAAGTTCTATTAAACGGAGGTGTCTGTTTTTGGAGTTTTAAAACATTTTGTGTTTTCATGTGGGGTGTTCTCATGGTGATTTTTGTTGCCAGAACATGGGTGTAATAAAGTTAAAGTGTTATTTGGTTTTCAAAGTGTTGCTGAATTTTTCTAAAACCATGTAGTTAACAGTGACCCAAAGATCATCTTTTGAAATAGGATTTTATTTTCTATCAATTTTTTCTGTATGTTGAAACTTAAAATGAAAAGTTCAAGAAAATTTTTTTACTCCATGTCTTTACTAATCACGTCTCTATCACACGTGATCATTCCTGGGAAACATGGCAGATCTGTCAGCATGCTGGGGCTTTGACAGTTTTTCATGTTAATAGCTGACTTGTAACTTTGTAAATGTAAAATCTTTTGGCAGCAGTAGTGAAGTAGATTGTTTTGAGAAGGCGCACTCCATTGAGTTATATAAAAGTTGACATAAAACAGTCATTAGGTGAAGAATTTCTCTTTACCTTGTCATTCCCCAGTGAAAAACCTCTTGTTCACTGTCAAAGCTTTATCTTGTTGGATTTATTTGAACTTATTTTCAAATCAGAAAACAACAATTTGATTCTGCGCAAACTTTTCCCAAGGTCCCCATAATTTGAGATTGACTTCAAGTCTGTCCAGAGAAAATGAACACCGGTGTCCAGGTAGCGTAGTGGTCTATTTCGTTGCATACCAACACGGGGGTCACCAGTTTGAATCCCCGTGTTATCTGCGGCTTGGTCAGGCATCCCTACAGACCAACCCGGTATCACGCCAAAGCATGTAATACACCTGCCGGTCCAACGTGTCAGTGTCACGGTTTGCCTTGCTCAGGTGTGAAAAGTACACGTGTGTATGAAGATACAGTGCCAGCAGGGGGCGATGATTTAAGCGGTGAAGGCAGGTTAAGGTTAGGGTCAGGGTTGGGTTAGGGTTAGGGGAAGGATTTTGGAAAATGCTGTATGCTTCTTCTCCTTCTTGGAGAGTTGCTGGCATTGAGTTAATCATCGGCCCCTGCTGGCACTGCACCTTCATACACGTGTGTACTTTTCACACTTGAGCGAGGCAAACTGCGACACTGACATGTTTGACAGGTGGGTGTATTACATGCTTTGGCGTGATACTGGGCACAACTGGCCGTGTCTACTGGTGGGAAGCCAGATGTGGGTATGTGTCCTGGTTATTGCACAAATGCCTCCTCTGGTCAGTCGGGGCACCTGTTCAGGGGGGAGGAGGAACTGGGGTAAATAGACCCAGGACTGTCTTGCTATGAGGCGACCGCACCAACCACTGTGCCACTGTGCCACCTGGCCGGATACAATTGGGGAGAAAAAAGGAGGACAATTCAAAAAAAAAAAGAAAGTGAACACAGTGAGACAGTTTAGAGGTTACAGCATAAAATTAAACAGATATATATGTAATGCACGATTAGTGTCTGAGAATTTGTATTCCTCTTGTTTTTGAACAAACTAAGACAAGAAGCAGGAAGAGTACCAGTCTGAAAATTCAAACATTGATCACTTTGAGATAAACTTGTATTTGTTTCTCAGGCGATTGATTTATTTGAGATGAATGTGAAAATGCTCTAAGTGTTGAAGAATAATAAAGCAGATATCTGATTTGGTGGGGTTTTTTTCTATGGTTCTTACAGGAGGAGAAGAATATCGTCCATGGAAACATCTGTGCCAAGAACCTGCTGTTGGCAAGAGAAGGTGACTCGTCTCAGGGAAGCTCCCCCTTCATCAAGCTGAGCGATCCAGGCATCAACGTGGTTATGCTGGGAAAAGATGGTAAAACAAAGAGAGGAGGGTTTTCACTCAATCCACCTTCCATAAACTCCCTTCTGAATTGGGACAGTACCAAAAAGAATAGACGGACAGATCGAACTTCTCATCGCTCAGTTAAAAGTGAAGCACATTGTATCTCTACAGGCACAAAGGCTCTTCATACAGCAGAAAATGACATTTTAAAGCAGGCCATGATACGTACATGGGTAGCCTTCTGAGGAAATGCAGTTTTTGAACAACAATAGTAACTGTTTCTCAATAACCACTGGGATGAGACACCATAAAGATTACTTTGGAGGTCTTAAAAATGTGATAAGGTTAGAAATGAGCCAAAGCAAAATAGTATCTTCATTTTAAACATTCATATGAGATTCCTCTTGTACAGTATAACTCAAAACCCACAGTTGACCAACAATTAACCAAAGATCCATTGTACTGAATCAATATCCCATATCAGGCTCTACCTTCTAAACACCGACAACTCTTTCTTCCCTTTTCACCAATATTGGTCTGAGATCAAGCAATCAGACCTGCAGCAGGGTGGCAACCACCTTGGCTGCCCTGCTGCCTGTTGGTGCTGTAGTCCATTATGGGGTGGAATGTAGTCTTTGCTGGAGTCATCTAGTGGGGATATATTGTATCTCCCCTCTGTGACTATGACTACAACTAATGACACCACACCATAAAAAAAAAGATTAAAATCTCTATAGAGGGGTCTGTGGTGGTGTAACAGTCTAAGCATCAGCTTTGTGTCGATGCAGTTGCCTACTGGGGACCGGGGTTTGCGCCTCGGTCTCATCAGATCCGACTATGGCCGGACTCGATGAAGCACAGCAATAATTGGCAACGCTGTCTTCGGGAGGGGGGCGGAGTCGGCTTGTGTTCGTCACATGAATGCGTCTCTGTGTGTGTCGGAAATAGCAGTGGTTCGGCCTGAAGTCGCCTTGTCACGAAAGTGGCGAGGCGTCTCCTTCGAGACTACCGGCCGGAGAGATGCAGTTGGCGAACGCATGCAGTACAAGGGTGGGTGTTTGAATTAAAATAGGGAGCAATTGGCCACTAAATTGGGAGGAAAAAAAGAAAAAAGAAAAATCAGAAATAAATTTAAAAAAAAAAATCTCTATAGCTATACTATAACACTGTGGATACACTGATCAATAGCCTGTCTAACCAACTATCACAACAGGTAAATTATTGCGTGCATGTGTGTGTGTGTGTGTTTAGTGATCCTGGACAGAATTCCCTGGGTGGCCCCTGAGCTGCTGGAGGCCCCTGAGAACCTGACTCTGGAGTGTGATAAGTGGAGCTTTGGCACCGCTGTGTGGGAGATCTTCAACAGTGGAAATACTCCGCTGCAGGGCTGGGACCTGGACAGGGTGAATAGTGTCTCAGTCAGCTATCAAATACACATGCACTGGGACTGCATACAGACCCCCATACACTGAAGTGAGAAGTTTTGTAACAAAGCTCCTAAACCAATGATACAGATCACATAATATGATATTGATGATAATACTCCATTTTTATTATGGCCTGTTCATTACAAAAACAATCTCAGAGTGCAGCATATTGAAAGCAGATTCTGAAGGGGTAGCAGTCCAACAAAGTAGAGAAAAGTCCTCCCATATGGAGCTAATCTGTATGGAGAACAAACCTGCAGAGAACAGTGACAGATTTGTACTTACACAAATGCATCGGTGATTACCCATAAAATGGGTGTTGTCTTCCATAATTTTATTTCAAGAGTGCAGAACTTTTCCAGGAATACAGAATCTGAACTAAAGTTTCAGCCATTCAAAAATGTTTCCACATCCATATTTCTCTGAGTGAGAATATTTTATGCCGTATTTAAAAAAAAAAGGCGGGGCGTGGCCGGGACGTCGAGGATGTAGCACACGTTTCTCTATTGCTCCTGAGTTAGTGACCAAATTTATATATTTAATCTCGCTAAATCGTGCATGTCTTTGGTGGTCAAGCGTCTAAAGAGTCCTTTAAACGATTCACACTATATTTGAGGACTTTGAAGGTGAAATGACATCTAATCGACCGAAAACGGAGTCTGCAAGAGCAGGCCGCAATAAGCCTGCGCCCTCTCCTGAATCTGATCCGCTCCCAACATCGGGTGCTACAGCTAGTGCTGACAGCATGACAGTACTGACCGCGGAAATGCTACAATCCATGATGGGCTCCCTCAAAACCGATATTTTCGGTAAGATTGACACTTCAGCTACCACTCTCAGATCAGAGATGATACTGGTCAAAGACGAGCTTAAAAGATCTATCGAGAGGATCCAGAATAAACTCGACGCACATGGAGTCGTTTTATCAGAGCTGGAGCGCAGTGCTACAGATCACAGCACTCGGATTACCGAGCTAGAGGCGAACGTCGGCTCACTAACAACTAGGGTGACATACCTGGACAACAGATGCGAGGACCTGGAAGGTAGAATGCGGAGGAACAACATCCGTCTTCTGGGAATACCGGAGGGAGTGGAGGGCCCGCGACCGACAGAATTCGTAGCCGGGCTGCTTCAGGAGCTGCTCGGCCTGGATGAGAAGCCGCTGCTAGACCGGGCCCATCGCACCCTGCGGAGCCGACCCCGGGAGGGTGAACCTCCGCGACCATTTGTCATCAGGGTGCATTTCTTTCACGTCCGGAACGACATGCTGAAGAGATCTGGAGATGCGTCTCCTCTCCTCTACAAGGGCAGAAGAGTCTCGATATTTCCGGACTACACCACGGCTGTGGCCAAGAAGCGGGCTAGCTTCGGAGATGTTAAGCGCCAGCTGCGCGCCTGTCCCGGCGTGAAATATGGTCTCATCTACCCTGCGGTTCTGAGACTGACCCTGCCGGACAGCTCCACACACAGGTTTGAGGACCCGGCTGTTGCGGCCGATTTCATCAAAAACAGGGTGAAAAAAGCTGTCATGCCACCGCCGGGTCTGTAGCTCAAAATATCAGTTGGCTGGTCTGGTTAGCAGGCTAGTTAGCGGGCTGGCTGGTAGGCAGATTAGCTAGTGAAGTTGGTCTTGCAGTGCTCATTGTTGACATTTGAACGCAGCTGTTTTTTTTATTTTCAGTACATGTTGGAGAGTGAAGCTAGCCTTGCAGTGTTCATTGTTGACACTTGAATGTAGTGGGTTTTTTATTTTTATTTTCAATACATGTTGATGAGTATACAGCGGACTACTCACATTAAGGTGATATAATGTGGAGATATATTTTATTCCACTTACATTACTGCCTACTATTTGTGTCATTCTCATTTCATTTTGTTTTGATCTGAGCTGCCTGCACTGCCAGTATTTGGTTGTTTACATGGTTGAAGTTCAATTTTGCCACTTTATAGATTTTGTACCTCTCTTAACTGAGTTAGTTTTCCTCGGGTCCTAATGTTATTGGAGACCGACTTATGCACATTTGCTTTATTCTAGTTCAATGGTCACAAATCTCAGGTAGCTAAGAGTAAGCTAGCTAAGTTGGTATGCGTTGCTCTAAAGGTTTTTTGTATTTAGGGGTTTGCTTGCATCTCAGTTGGGGAGATGCTTCGGCAAGAGGGATTTTGTGGGAGGGTTTTTTTCCTTCTGTATTTGTGTTTTGTTTTCTTGTGTTTTGTCACTTGTTTTTGTTTTTTGAATTTGCACTATTGAGGTCAGCCAAAATATTTAATTTGCATTATGCCTTGTCCTTAACATGTACTCTCTCTCTTAAGACATGACTCAGCCTGACGTAGCTCATCCTGCTGGAGGGAATGGTTTTAATTTTCTCACTTGGAATTGTAGGGGCATTAACAACCCAGTTAAACGCAGTAAGGTTCTCCACCACCTCCATCAGTTGAAAGCTCACATTATCTTCCTCCAAGAAACTCATCTCAAGGTACCACAACACTCAATACTTAGGTGCAGATGGGTGGGTCAGGTGTTCCATTCCTCATTTCAGAGTAGGTCAAGAGGGGTGGCTATCTTACTTCACAAATCAGTACCTTTTACATGTTCTAATGTGATAGCTGATCCCAATGGTAGATATGTAATTGTCAGTGGTAGGTTATTCGATACGAAGGTGGTTCTTGTTAATGTTTATGGTCCTAATTGGGACAATGGGGATTTTTTCAAATCGGTTTTCTCCACACTCCCTGATATGTCCTCCCATATGCTGATCATAGGCGGTGACTTTAACTGCTGGTTGGACCCACATTTGGATCGATCCTCCACTAAATCTACTACTTTATCAACCTCAGCTGGGGTTGTCCGTACCTTTATGTCTGATTTCGCTGTTTGAGACCCTTGGAGAACATTTAATCCATCTGGGAGGGCATACTCTTTTTTCTCTTCGGTACACCACACTTTTACGCGCATAGACTACTTCCTTGTAGATGATAGACTTCTCCATTCCATATCTTCGTGCTTATATAATCCAATTGTGGTTTCGGACCATGCCCCTGTCACTATGGGAGTAGTCTTTCAAACAGCTAATAATCAGAGACCGCCTTGGCGGCTTAACACTCAAATACTCAGTAGCGAAAATTTTATTAACTTTGCTTCGGCCCAAATTGACTTTTTTATGGATACAAATAGAACCCCAGGTATCTCTGCGTCTACCCTATGGGAAACTTTGAAAGCTTATCTTAGAGGTGAAATTATTTCCTACACCACATATGAGAACAAACTTAAAAAAGATAAATTGTCCATGCTAACACGCCGCATTGCCCAATTAGATAACGCATATTCCGTTTCACCATCTCCAGATATTTATAAGGAGCGCTTAACTTTGCAAGCAGAATTTGACACTTTGCTAACAGATCAAGTTACTGAGCTGCTTGTCAAGTCTAGGAGCACCTACTATGAACAGGGAGACAAAGCCAGTAAGTTATTAGCACACAAGTTGCGTCAAGTTTCATCATCACATCAAATTCCCAAAATTCATACATCATCCGGAATATCATTAGACCCTAGGGAGATAAATGATGAGTTCAGAAGTTTCTACCAGTCTCTATATACTTCTGAAGGTGATGCTGATTTATCAGAATTTGATGACTTCTTCCACTCCCTTGATGTACCTTTAGTCAACCAGGATTTGGTTAAAGAATTAGAACAACCAATCACTGTTGAAGAACTGTCTAGAGCTGTCAAATCCCTTCAATCCGGGAGAAGCCCAGGGCCTGACGGTTACTCGACAGAGTTTTATAAAAAGCTTCTCCCCAAAATAGCCCCTATTCTAATTGAAATGTATAATGAAGCATTTGTTAATGGTATTCTTCCACAGACTCTCACTCAAGCGACTATCTGTTTAATTCTTAAAAATAATAAAGACCCTCTTGAATGTGCATCATATCGTCCAATTAGCCTGTTAAATGTTGACTATAAGATTTTAGCCAAACTTCTGGCAACACGCCTGGAAACAGTTCTCCCATCGATTATCTCTCCTGATCAAACAGGATTTATTAGAAATAGACATTCATTCTTCAATCTTAGGCGACTATTTAATATCATGTACAATTCCTCTGACACCAACACCTCGGAGGCCATTATATCCCTGGACGCGGAGAAGGCGTTTGACAGGGTGGAGTGGAAGTACCTTTTCTATACACTAAATAAATTCGGCTTTGGTTCAAAATTCACTACTTGGGTAAGACTTCTGTATGCGTCCCCCCAAGCCTCTGTCAGGACTAATAACACTCAGTCAGGCTGTTTCCCTCTGCAACGGTCAACACGCCAGGGTTGCCCTCTAAGCCCTTTATTGTTTGCTCTCACCATAGAACCCCTTGCAATAGCACTTCGTTCCAACCCTCTTATCAAAGGTATAGTTAGATACGGACATGAGCACAAGGTGTCTTTATATGCAGATGACTTATTGCTATACACATCTAATCTTTCTGTTTCTGTTCCTGCTGCCCTTGCTACTATTACATCCTTTGGTCATTTATCAGGGTATAAACTGAATCTCAGTAAAAGCGAATTGATGCCGCTTAATGTGACTGCGGAAAAATTCCCATTACATACCTTGCCATTCAAAGTTGCTCATAGTTGTTTCACTTATCTTGGTGTACAGGTCACGAGTCGATTTGAAAACCTTTTTCGGGCCAACTTTTCCTCGCTTTTAACCCGCACTAAGGATGATTTTGAACGCTGGTCAGTGATGCACCTCTCTTTAGTAGCGAGAATTAATTCTGTTAAAATGAACACACTCCCTAAATTTTTATATCTCTTTCAGTGCCTACCGATTTTTCTTCCCAACACATTTTTCAAAAAAATAGACGGCCTAATTCTACCTTTCATATGGGATAAGAAGACTCCTAGGATACGAAAACAGCTCTTGCAGAGACCCAAGTCAGACGGAGGTATGGCGCTACCAGATTTTAGATTTTATTATTGGGCGGCTAATCTTAGGGTCATTCAGTTCTGGTTGCGAGGTGGAGAGATGTCCCCGTCCCCAATTTGGTTAAAGATGGAAGCTGCTTCGTCTGTACCGGCATCATTGTCTTCCCTCGCTCACTCCTCCATTACAGGCCCTTATTCCTCTTTCACCAAGAATGTGTGTGTCAAAACAACATTGAGGATCTGGAATCAATTTAGACGCCATTTTGGGTTTCGGACAACCTCTCTTTCTGCTCCGATGGCCTCAAACCCTGCTTTTGCCCCATCTATGGTTGATAGTGCTTTCTCAATATGGTCTAGTCTTGGTATAAAAAGGTTTAAAGATCTCTACATTGACAATACATTTAGTACGTTTGAGCAACTAGCAGTTAAATTTGGTCTTCCCAGGCATCATTTTTTTAGATTTTTACAGATCCGGAGTTACGTCCGCAATTTGGATCCTCATTTCCCCACCCTTCCTGGTGAAACACAGTTTGACACCTTTCTTACCCCGCTCCCCACTCTGAAAGGTACCTTGTCAATAATTTATAGACAAATTTGTTCTTTAAGAATTGCCTCACTTAATGACATTAAATCCTCATGGGAGGAGGAACTGGGGGAGGGAATATCTGATGGGCTGTGGGAGAGGGCACTCGGAAGGGTACATACCTCTTCGGTCTGCGCCCGACATGGTCTCATTCAATGCAAAATCATTCATAGGGCTCATTGGACCAAAGCGAGACTAGCGAAAATTTACAAAGACATAAATCCTAACTGTGTGAGGTGTAACCAGTCTCCTGCTAACCATGTGCACATGTTTTGGTGTTGCTCATCTCTTGATGGTTTTTGGAAAGATATTTTTAGCACACTTTCAGAAGTATGTGACACACAGATCAAGCCAGACCCTTTTATTGCGCTATTTGGGGTGCCCTCGCCCACATTGCAACTGACCAATATTAATAAGGATTTTATTGCCTTTGTTACCCTGTTGGCGAGACGATTGGTTTTGCTTAGTTGGAAATCCTCTGCACCCCCTTCTCATGCTCTTTGGATTAAGTCTGTTTTAAATTGTATAAAGCTGGAAAAAATTAGGCACACCCTCAAAGGGTCCCTAAACAAATTCTGGGCAATGTGGACCCCCTTCTTTTCTTATGTTAAGCGACTTCATTTCCCTGTTATTCCAGAGTGATGTGTGTGTATATATATATGCATATTTTTTCCTTTTTATTGATGTCCTTGTTGGATGGAGGTGGGGGCGTGGCAAGCTCCGGTGATGAAGGAGGTAGGGTGTATGTGTACATGATGTCTGTGAGGGACTGTGCTGGGTTGGCTGGCCTGCGGACAAGTGCATTGGAATATGTGTACTTGTATTTATTTAGTTATTTTTATTTATTTTTTATTTTTTTAATTATTTTAGTTAATTTGTTTTGATTTGATTTGATTTTTTTTTCTCCTTTGAGGGTGTGTTTTTATTCCTCATTGTATTCTGGTGTGTTAGTGTATTGTTGGATGTGTTTTGTGTTCATGCTGTACAACTTACGAGGACAATTATTTTGTAAATGTTGATTATGCGGAAAATTCAATAAACAAAGTTATAAAAAAAAAAAAAAAAAAAAAGGCCAGAGCCTGTCGAACCTTTGGGAGTTTGAGAAGGTGGACTAGAAACATAATTTGCACTTTAGCCGACTCTCTTATCTGGTGCAGCTTACAGTCAGGAGGGCAAACAGGGAATCTGTGTCTCACGTGGGACAAACGACCAAGACACAGGTCTGTTGTTATGGTTGTTATAGAAAAATCTGGACTAGTGCCAGTATCACACCAATGAAATGTTGTTAACAAGTTGGCAACTTTCATCACAAGGCTGATTTTCCTTCTTCTTTTTTTTTTGTCGAACCTCACCACATCAGTGTCAATATGATTTTGGTCAATAACTGAACTCTGCACGATGGAAAATGAGGATGGTTGTAAAAGTTTACTACTAAAGCCAAGTTTGACTTTTGGATTTTGGTTTAATATATTTAGAACCTCAATATGAATCAGTAAGTCTTATATTTCAAAAGAAAAAACAAAGAGAACAAGAAAAGAACAGCAAGTACAACATTAAAACTGTGAGTCAAAGAAACCTCTTGTTTTTGAAAAAAATACATCTCACATTAAGAGAAAAGACAACAAGACAGACAGCCAGACGGACAGACAGACAGACACAGATGGACAGACGGATAGACAGACAGACAGAGAGACAGACAAATAGACAGCCAGAGACAGACAGACAGACGGACACAGATGGACAGACAGACAGACAGACAGAGACAGATGGACAGAGACAGGCAGACAGACGGACAGACAGACAGACACAGACGGACAGACAGACAGAGACAGACAGAGAGAGAGACACAGACAGACAAGCAGAGTGAGACAGACCAATGGACAGACGGATGGACAGACAGATGGACAGACACGGACGGACAGGACAGACGGATGGACAGGCAGAGATACAAACAGACAAAGACGGACAGGCGGATGGACAGACGGACGGACGGACGGACAGACAGACAGACAGACAGACAAAGACAGACAGATGGACAGATAGACAAACAGGTGAATTTGGTTGGTTAAAACAGGTCAGTGTGAACAAATTCCCTGCCAAGCACAAGGAAAAACAAAATCATGACTACACAATTAAAGTGAAAATATCGTAGCGACTGGTTGTGTGTGTGTGTGTGTGTGTGATCCTTTTATCGTTGATGTGTGCAGAAGCGCTGTTTTTATGAGAGCTACCAGCAGCTGCCTCCCTCCCAGTGGACAGAGCTGGCTGAACTGATCAGTCAGTGTATGAGCTACCAGCCAGCTTTCCGACCCTCTGGCCGTAGCATCATCCGTCAGCTCAACAGTCTGATCCTTTCAGGTAAAGCTGCTCATCTAACCAATAAACAATACATTTACTTTTCAATTTGCTCAAGCATTGATGACTTGGACAAACTAATGACAAAGTTTTGGATGATTCAGAGCAGCACACACGAGAGTGGAGAGGTGGAGTTGCAGAGTAGGGGGCTAGAGAAATTTAGGATAAAGATAAACATGACATAATCTCAGTTTTCATTGACACGTTATTCATCTTCTTTTTTTTTTCATTTGCTCTCCCATAGTGCAGATGTTAAAACCTGCCCTTTTCATGCCTGTTAAAGAAAAGAAATATGTAAGAAACATTTCACCAGGAAACATGGATGACACCTGACTGTCTATAGGGCAGTTCTCAGGGTATCAGGCTACATCACCACCCAAAGTTCGAGGGAAATGTGGTTCACAGAAACTAATCACAGAAACCCACCCTTTCCATAAATGTTAGTGCATTGATTTTTTGCTTTCGAAATGAAGATATTACTTTATACAACCACCACTGCTCAGCAACGCTGTCAGACCAAAAACACACAATTTAAAAATTTCTCTAAAGTAATACTGTGGTAATCCGTACCTGACTTAACTTAAGAGTAGGTGAGAGGGGGTAGGAAAAACCAAGTGTATATTTCCTCTTACTCCTTTTCCAACATGTAACAAATAATCTGATGCATACGGAGATTTGTATGCTGAGTTTGATGTGTGGATTTGTTGATCACTTCAAATTATTGGCAATGGCTTATCTGTATGTTATATCCTGCTTATTTACACTACCGTGCAAAAGTTTGGGATCACCCAAACAATTTTGTGTTTTCCATGAAAAGTCACACTTATTCACCACCATATGTTGTGAAATGAATAGAAAATAGAGTCAAGACATTGACAAGGTTAGAAATAATGATTTGTATTTGAAATAAGATTTTTTTTACATCAAACTTTGCTTTCGTCAAAGAATCCTCCATTTGCAGCAATTACAGCATTGCAGACCTTTGGCATTCTAGCTGTTAATTTGTTGAGGTAATCTGGAGAAATTGCACCCCACGCTTCCAGAAGCAGCTCCCACAAGTTGGATTGGTTGGATGGGCACTTCTTTGAGCAGATTGAGTTTCTGGAGCATCACATTTGTGGGGTCAATTAAACGCTCAAAATGGCCAGAAAAAGAGAACTTTCATCTGAAACTCGACAGTCTATTCTTGTTCTTAGAAATGAAGGCTATTCCATGCGAGAAATTGCTAAGAAATTGAAGATTTCCTACACCGGTGTGTACTACTCCCTTCAGAGGACAGCACAAACAGGCTCTAACCAGAGTAGAAAAAGAAGTGGGAGGCCGCGTTGCACAACTGAGCAAGAAGATAAGTACATTAGAGTCTCTAGTTTGAGAAACAGACGCCTCACAGGTCCCCAACTGGCATCTTCATCAAATAGTACCTGTTAGAGCCTGTTTGTGCTGTCCTCTGAAGGGAGTAGTACACACCGGTGTAGGAAATCTTCAATTTCTTAGCAATTTCTCGCATGGAATAGCCTTCATTTCTAAGAACAAGAATAGACTGTCGAGTTTCAGATGAAAGTTCTCTTTTTCTGGCCATTTTGAGCGTTTAATTGACCCCACAAATGTGATGCTCCAGAAACTCAATCTGCTCAAAGAAGTGCCCATCCAACCAATCCAACTTGTGGGAGCTGCTTCTGGAAGCGTGGGGTGCAATTTCTCCAGATTACCTCAACAAATTAACAGCTAGAATGCCAAAGGTCTGCAATGCTGTAATTGCTGCAAATGGAGGATTCTTTGACGAAAGCAAAGTTTGATGTAAAAAAAATCTTATTTCAAATACAAATCATTATTTCTAACCTTGTCAATGTCTTGACTCTATTTTCTATTCATTTCACAACATATGGTGGTGAATAAGTGTGACTTTTCATGGAAAACACGAAATTGTTTGGGTGATCCCAAACTTTTGAACGGTAGTGTACATGTTCAAAATAAATCATCATCATGCTCTTTGATAACAGACTATGTCATACTGCACGCCGCGGAGCCCCTCCAACAGAGAGATGGATTTTGGCGAGTTCTTGGCCCTGTCTGCCAGGACCAGACAGTCTATGAAGAGAGATACCTGCGCTACATCTCCCAGCTGGGAAAGGTAAATATGCTGGGAGGAGAACACTGGAGGGCAGTTTTTCTCTAGGCAATGAGTGTGCCATCGAAACAGGAATCCAACTACTGCTGTCTGTGTGGAGGAGAATAGCTACGACTCAGTATTTGTTGACTGGCCCATAGTATCATTATAGGACTTTCTTTAGGGGAATGCTCCTCATTTTGAGAATACATTATCTCCGTGGTCATGAATAATCAAAGTAAAAAGTATAGATGGAAAGTGTAGAGTTTCTCTACAAAAAATGAACTGGTTTGTCTATATATCTATCTATCTATCCATCCATCCATCCATCCATTTTACTAGGGGAACTTTGGCAGTGTGGAGCTGTGTCGGTACGACCCGCTTGGGGACAATACAGGTGAGCTGGTTGCTGTGAAGAAGCTGCAGCCTAACAAGCAGTCCACCCCAGAAGACTTCCAGAAAGAGATCCATACCCTCAGAGTCCTGCACTGTGACTACATCGTCAAATACAGGGGTGTCTGCTATAGCACGGGTAAAAACCAAATAGATTACGAAAAGTAAATACTTTAACCGTAAATAGTGTCACAGTTAAAGAGTAGACAGCAAATTATGTGCAGCTTCCTTATCTATTATTAACCCTCATCTGTAACGTTCAATGGATGGTGCAAGGCATATTAGGCTGAGGGGTTTCATTTCGCTTTTGCAATGTCAACACAATTTGTATAAGATCAAGGCTACTCTGCCAGATAGGATCAGTCCTGTGGCTGCTACCTGGTCCGTCTCACCAATCTAAAGAAGTCTTACCAGAAGTGGGGTTCGAACCCACGTGGGCATATGCCCATTGGATCTTGAGCGCCTACTGCGGGCGGATCATCCGGGTGAAATGTTGACAATGTTGAGCGACGTTGAGTTTATCGTCAAATCACATTTCGGTACCATCAACATTCATCAACAACCTCTGCCAATCGTAACACCCATATCTCCCCCCTATCTTCCCCTCATGAAGATTTAACCAATCAGTTCAGAGGCAGGCGAGGGATGTTGATGCGGGCATTGAGGTGAACATACAACGCGTAGCCTATACGATCGACAGTCTCAATTCGTTTGAGCTGTCAAATATATAAATCCAGTTTTCATAACGGTGAGTATTATCTTCCCCTCATGAACTGAACATCCAACGCGAAGCCTATACGATCGACAGTCTCAATTCGTTCGAGCTGTCAAATATATAAATCCACTTTGCCGTAGCATTGAACGCCAGCTGTGTACGGTACAGTACAGTACAGCAAGGTTATGAAGAGCTACCTATTGCTCATGGTAAGCAATACTTTTCACAACATGATATATCTATTAATTTTGGTTATTGGAGGGGCTGCTCTCATACTGATGGGATGCACACGATCTCTCACACGGTCCCTATTTAGAAGCGTAGCCCCGTTGTGACTGATGTGTCGTGTTACGTATATTGACCCACTCCATAGCTAGCTAGCTAGGTGAAAACGTAGTAGTGACCTACGGTCAATTTCTCCCACATTATATAGCGGTTTCTTATGGATATGTGCACATTAGAGGATGTAACTGAAAGTATGAATCATTACAACAATTCTGGTATGGTGTCATGTCGATTTATTCAGCTATTCTATCATAAAACTAGGCTACAATTTCGCTAGCTTGCTTGCCGTTGCATTGAATGCCAGCTGTGTACGGTACGGTAAATATGTGTATTGTAAATAGTTACAGCCTACTGCCTGTGACGTCATTGTCAGCTCTGGAAACCCAGGTTTTTTTAAGGCAGCTTATATGACGGTCGTCGGATCGAATCCCGTCCGAAGTGTAAAAAACATAAAAGTTTTCTGACGTCGTTTCAACAGCTAACAACGCATTTATCAGAAAGATGCGGTTGGAAACAGTCATACTTTTCCTTTCTTTCTCTCCTTTTCCTCCCCCTTCTCTTCCTCCCTTTCTTTTCTTCTCCCCCCTTCTTCCCCTTTCTTCCCCATCTTTACCTGGACGAATGTTCCCCAGCCTGCGCTCAACACCCTAACCACTCGGCCATTCTGGTCAGTTGTACAGTGCATGCTGGAATGTGTGTATTGAGGCACCAACTCCATCAGCACTTGGGGCTCCACCTACACTGGGACCAATCACACTAAAATATGTACACACACAGTACTGTACAGTGTTTCAGATAGAGTTGTCCACCAAATGTCATGATTTATGTCAAGCCAGCTCTGACACGATGCACATTGCACGGAGGATGAGCAGAGCATTGGATAGTTGAGAACAAAAACACTGATGAGATTTATCTGCATTGTACAATACACATTGGAGCCTGTCACAGAAACACAAGAGGATACCCTGGACACACATCCAGTCTATCATAGTAATCACACAATCATTCTCATTCATAATCATGGGCAAAATTAAGCCTTTGAGTCAACATTGCAGAATAGGTTTGCAGTCAAACAATAGTACTGGTCAAAGGTCAGAGCACCATGACAAGAGCTTTACCCCATTGACCTCAGGATGGATGGAGCGTGAATGATATTGAGGTACTACAGGAAATAACAATGGTCATGAAGCTCTTCTCATATTATGTGAGAAAGGGTGATGCAATTTTGCAAATTAGTGAGGAAGGGTACATAAGGAATTGACTTCCCTCAATGAGTACAGACATGACCTTGCTTTCCTTGCCAGGTAAGGGAAAGTATTTTCCTCTTCTCATCATAAAGCTGTTGTATGTGTTTGGTAGGCCGCCTCAATGTGAGCTTGGTGATGGAATACCTTCCCCATGGCAGCCTGATCTCCTATCTGGAAAAAAACCGGTATAAAGTCAACACCAGACGCCTGCTGCTCTTTGCCTCTCAGATCTGTAAGGTAGGAAAGACAAATATGTTGTTTTTCATTGTTTCTAGGTTTTCTATTACAAATGCCATATCTGCTGTTTGTCACTTACTCTTGCAGAATGACTGCTGGCACAGAATTATTATCAATTATGGATCTCTTTATAGAACAGTGGGTAACTTATGGACAATGCTGTTTGCTCTTTAATATTTCATAGTATTTTAATATTCAAGTTAACTCAAATGATGTTTTCCCTCTCAAATGGATAGATAGTATTCCCTTAAATAGAGAGGAAAAATTGGCCAAAGGTCAAAACCATGCTCGGAAAAATGTCTGACTGCATCATGAAGGGTGGAATAAACATTTATTTTCACATCTCTGTTTCTATTTCCATTTTGGCAGTTAGCTAAGACTTAAATTTGCGATGGTAGAATAGGCTTACATAACCAACATGACAAAGCACCCATAACAATGGAAGTATGTAGTATCTGTTGAGTGACCTGACAGCAGATAGAACAAATGCTTCATATCCTTTTAGGGATGCCCCCCGAAACCCGGTTCTAAACGGGAACCGGTTCTAAATTAGTAAAAACCGGAGCATTTTTAAGATCTGACGTTTTCGGTTCTGCTATCGGTAGTCGGTAGGTACTCGAGAAATCATGGAGTGAGATTTATATTGTGGCAATTGTGTTTTTCGAGGAATTTAAACGTCGCGAACATAATCTTGTTTGCCGTTTTCTCCATCTCTCTGTCTCTCTCTCTTACTGCGCGAGGGGCGGGGCTGTGCTGTGCTCCACACACTCGCTCACACACGCACAGACAGCTCTGCTCAAGTACTCATCATGGCGGAGAGAACTAAACGTTCAAAAGTTTGGGGATATTTTTCAAAAGTCGATGACAACAACGCTCGTTGCCACAAGTGCAACAAATCATTTGCCAGTAAGGGTGGCAATACAAGCAATCTGTCGAAACATCTTTTGTTGAAACATGGTATTAATCTGCAGAAACGCGGAGTGTTCCACTGCTTTGCTCGTAGTGTTCCATCCACGTCCACTGCAGGTAAGCCGTATGAGCCATAGATACAGAGTTAGCTAGGCTAATAACGAATTATTACGAATAGGCCAATAAATAAAATATAATTGCTTAGCTAATTGTTTAGCTACAAATATATAAGCCATAGATACGGAGTTAGCTAGGCTAATAGCTGGGGACACTATAAGTCAGGAGAGATCACGACTCCTGCCGGAGAAGGCAGATGTGTTGATTTTTCTGCAGAACTGTTAGGATAATGTTCTAGGTTCTTGTTTGTTTGAACTTCCGTTAGCCTTTTGCTGTAAAAAATTATTTTTAATATATATTTTTTTCTTTATCTTTATCTACTTTTATTTTCTTATCTTATTTGTTGTTGTTGAATGTTGATTATAAAGTCTATAATTCAGATGCATTTAAAACATTGCTGCTGCTGTTGCTGCTGAATAAATAATATTTGTTTATATTTATATAAAGTTATATAATAGAATAATAAAGCAATGTCGATTCTGTTCTTAATTAAGTGTCTTTTTTTCTTGCATAATAATCAAAAAGAACCGATAAGAGTATCGATAAAGTACTGAACCGATAAGCAGTACCGATAAGAGTAGTAGTATCGATAAAATCCTAACGATACCCATCCCTATATCCTTTAGTGTTATACTGTATTACTATGCTATCTAAACTATATTGTAGTCACATATGATGCTATTTTATACAGGGACTATTAATTCTGATCAAAATTATGTTATCTTGGCGGTGTGGTGGCGCAGTGGTTAGCGCGGTCGCCTCACAGCAAGAAGGTTCTGGGTTCGAGCCCCAGGGTAGTCCAACCTTGGTGGGTCGTCCTCTGTGTGGATTTTGCATGTTCTCCCTGTGTCTGTGGGTTTCCTCCGGGGGCTCTGGTTTCCTCCCACAGTCCAAAGACATGAAAGTCAGGTGAATTGGCCATACTAAATTGTCCCTAGGAATGAATGTGTGTGTGTGTGTGTGTGAGTGTGTGTCAGCCCTGTGATGGCCTGGCAGCCTGTCCAGGGTGTCTCCCTGCCTGCCACCCAATGACTGCTGGAATAGGCTCCAGCATCCCTGCGACCCTAAGAGCAGGAGAAGCGGTTAAGATAATGGATGGGTGGATTCAGTTATCTTTGAGCAGATAGGCGCCAATAAATAGACTGTCTACCTCTTTTCTCCTCTCTCTCTCTGTGCTTTGTCTGTCAAATTTCCTACGGGCCAAAATGATTGTGAATTTTTAGCTTTTTTCCGTCTTCTCCCCAGGGACTGGAGTACCTGCAAAGCATGCGTTACGTGCACCGGGACCTTGCTGCCAGGAACATCCTAGTGGCCAGTGACGTTCAGGTGAAAATTGCTGATTTCGGCCTGACCAAGATCATTCCTTTTGACAAGGAGTACTACCGAGTCACGCAGCCCGGGGAGAGCCCCATCTTCTGGTAACCGTCTTTATGATTCAAAATACAATGTTAAGCACAGGTCAACATCAAGGTTTGAAGTGAGGGGGAACTGGTGTGGTCTCTTACCCCCACCAGAAGAGTTAGTGAGAGAGAAATTTCAACTTGTGGAGTCCCATGCCATTTTATCATATGAAACCTGAATTTCCTGCCTAAGTACATGCTTGACACAAGTCTCCTTGAGTGTTTCAAATTTCTGGAGTTCCCTTGAATGAATGCAGCCAACCCCATTACCATAGTTATTTTAAAGATGCATCAACCTGTGGGTGTGTGACAAGTCTCTGAAGTCTCATCAAGCATTTTTGCCAATTTAGCAACTTTATCATTAGAAATAACAACTTTTGTCCTACAAACACAATGGGCCGTGTCTGCAAGTGGGAAGCTGGATGCGGGTATGTGCCCTGGTCGCTGCACTGGCACCTCCTCTGGTCAGTCAGGGTACCTGTTCGGGGGGGAGGGGAAACTGGGGGGAATCAGTCATTCAATCAAGTTGCATTTTATGTAGTGCTTTTCTAGCGGCAACAGCCACTCAAAGTGCTATACATTTCTGGTCAAATCTGAATAGCGTGATCCTCCCATGCGTTATGTCCCCCTGGTGAAACTCCTCACTGTCAGGTGAAAAGAAGCGGCTGGAAACTCCACATGTATCGGAGGAGGCATGTGGTAGTCTGCAGCCCTCCCCAGATCAGCAGAGGGGGTGGAGCAGCGACCCGGACAGCTCGGAAGAGTGGGGTAATTGGCCGGATACAATTGGGGAGAAAAAGGGGGAAAATTTAAAAGCGACTAGCTGCAAATTTAACCACTTGTTCTGATTGCAGGAACATGTGTTGCTCACTGATACGTTAAGGGGTGAAATGGTATGACTGATGCCAGTTGAAGTAGATAGTGTCCATCCATCCATTATCCAAGCCACTTATCCCAATTGGGGTCATGGGATGATGGAGCCAATCCCAGCAGTCTGCAGATAGTGTATCTCGTTCAATTGTGAGAACTAACCGATATGTTCAGTAATGTAGGCTGTGAGTGTTTATACTGAACAACTTGGTGTTAGCCAATGATAAAGTCATTTGGAGATAAAATTATAGGCCGTACCCCCACACCCATCCCAAAACTTCTCATGTTATTCAGGTATGCTCCAGAGTCCATCACTGCATCGAAATTCTCCCACAGTTCTGACGTCTGGAGTTTTGGAGTGGTTCTACATGAGCTCTTTTCCTTCTGTGAGATGAGGTGCAACCCTAAAAGAGTGAGTTGTTGATGAGAGCAGAGTGACGGATAGATAGACAGATAAACACACAGACACATGATGTGATTCCTTCATTGAATTGCCATGCAGTTGCATTCCATTCCTTCATTTTTATCATGTGTGGTTTCATCTTTCAGTTGTACCTGCAAGCCATCGGAAATGAAATGCAGGGTCCAACCACCTCAATGCATCTTGTTAGTATTCTAAAGGACAACTGGAGACTACCTGCCCCTCCAAACTGCCCCTCCAAGGTGTGTCCAGTTCACATGTACAGTAATTTAACTAATCCATTCCAACAATGTTCATTTGTCAGTATTTACAAAAAATGTATTTGATGGCATTATATGAAATGCACATTTTTAAATGATTTGTTCGATAAAAAAACTACCAAATGAAGTTTTTAGTTTCCAGCCCTCAAACACGTTTAAACAAACCTGCAAAATGTTTAAAATCTAATTTAGAGGAGAAAATCTTCAATAAGACACCACAGATTTTATGTTTTCTTTCTATGGGAAATGATGCTAATAACAGGCATTATACTGTTCTTTTCATCCCTTCTGGCATGATAACATTTTGTATTATTCCGATTGTAATACCAGGTATACAGTTTGATGGAGCAATGCTGGGCATACAACTCTGAGGAACGGCCATGTTTTTCCAGCCTGAGCGATGAAATTGAAAGCATCACACCGGAGGAGAGGTAAAACCTGGAGGGCTAAGGCAGAGCATCTTTGGGCCCTGGAGTTCGAGCTCGAGGATGAGCACCACAATACAATACAAAAACCATTTATTGCCAAGGGGAGCAATTCAGTTTTCTCTGCCAGCAACAGTGAGAGTGCTTTTTGCAACGCTGAACAACATCCAACTTTAACACACAAACAGCAGGGACTGCATTCCAGGCAGGCAGTGAGGTTACTCCTAAAGATTTAGACTGCCTGAATTTTAATCTTGATTTATTTTAAAATGTTTACCCCTTTTTTCTCCCCAATTGCATTTTGGCCAATTACCCTGCTCTTCCGAGCTGTCCTGGTCGCTGCTCCACCCCCTCTGCCGATCCAGGGAAGGCTGCAGACGACCACATGCCTCCTCTGATACATGTGGAGTCGCCAGCCGCTTCTTTTCATCTGACAGTGAGGAGTTTCATCAGGGGGACGTAGCGTGTGGGAGGATCACACTATTTCCCCCAGTTCCCCCTAGTGCAGCGACCAGGACACATACCCACATCCAGCTTCCCACCCGCAGACATGATAAATTGTGTCTGTAGGGACACCCGACCAAGCCACAGGCAACACGGGGATTTGAACCGACGATCCCCGTGTTGGTAGGCAACAGAATATACTGCTAATCTAATCGGACCCCCTAATCTTGCTTTATTTGATCGAAAGTAATTCACATGGTTCTATTTCAGATGACAGATAATAATCTACACAAATGAGCACAAGTTATAGTACAAGCTTGTCCATAGATAGTCATGTCTGACATCCATGAACAGGACGGGAAGTTTCAGTGAAAGTTTATGGCTGACTCACATTTTCACACAGGTCAATAACAAATAAATGATTGCATCCTGTGAGCGAAGTGTTTTAGGACTCATTTATATATGTCGTAGCAGGATGGATGACTGTAAAGGCTTGCTTTTATATCCACAACTGTCAGTGAAGTGTCCTTTGGAGCCACCACAGAGGACGAGCTGAACAGCATAACATATTGGTGGCAGATGTCAATGAGAGCAACATGAAATGAAATCATTTTGATATTGTGATTCCAAAGCTACTATCTTTATGATGTTACATTTTTTATATAATTTTCTTTCACAATCAATAAATCCACCTGAGTAGTAGTTAATTATTTTGATAATCTGCTTTTTTTTCAAGACTGATTTTTGAAGAAAAAAAATTCAAGATGTCAGTGTTTTTCTTCTTTCTTTTGAATAATTTTTTGTTTTTGCTTAATAAAAAAGATCATTGGATAAGATGCACTTTATCTGCACTGCCTCTTCCTAACCAATGGAGAGCAATGTTACACATGCTAAGGAGAAAGGTCTGCTTACCTTGGATCTCAGGTGCAACTGCATGTTAGGTTCTGCTGTGCATCCCACAGGGTCAAAATATGGGGAAAAAAATCCTAATTTTTTGCTATACAGAAAAGCTTTGCAGTATGGAAACTGATACCTCCAAATTACCAATTCTCTCTATGAAGCTTAAATAGACCCTGGAGGTTGATATTGGAGGCACTGGGTCTATCAGGAGACTGACAGCGTATAACTAACACTGGATATGGTGTTTAATCACCAATGTTACAATTTCATTTAGCAGACGCTTTAATCTAAAGCAACATACATCTGACAGTTAATACAACACAAGCAAGGATCTAGTCAGGAGACAAAAAGGCAAGTAAGTGCCAAAAAAAACTAGGTTCAAGTCCGATAGGAGATTGGTGTCAACATATGGTGCATAGAAGCAATTTTTTCACCACGCATTTGTTTCATGCTCCTACCTTTTATCTTCATGATAACCTCTCTCTCTCTCTCTCTCTCTCTCAACATTTTTAACAAACATTCAGCTTGGTTAGCTTTTATCCAGTGAGTGCCTCTCCTCCTCAAACAATGGCTGTCGATGTGCTCCGGAGCAAGGCACCCCACTGGACAACTGCTCTGTGGTTAGAAGGCTGTGGTGGTGTTATCAAGGCAGCAGTTGATGATGTGTGTAGCTGAAGTAGTGTTAAGCATGCATACGCTCCCTCTGGGTAAATGAGGGTTTAAAAAGTGCAACTGGACTTGGTATATATCCGTAAAGACGTTTCGCCTCTCATCCAAGAGGCTTCCTCAGTTTCTTTCTGTTTCCTTTCTGACTATTCCAAGCTAGTAATAGCTCTGACAACGACTCCTAGAGGATACATTCTGAGTCTCATCACCAGCCAGTCAGACAGACTAGCTTGGTCTAGTCAGAAAGGCACGAACTGAGGAAGCCTCTTGGATGAGAGGCGGAACGTCTTCACGGATATATACCAAGTCCAGTTGCACTTGATTCAATTCCTTTGGATAACCATGACCTGGATGAATGTGAACATTCACAGACACGAGGGTTTAAAAAGGGAAAAAGAAAATACATTGTTGTTGATTAGATGTGACCAGACTCAGACTCCACTACCAACTCATTGACCACCCACCCACCAGGAGAAGGGGAGGGGGGTGTCAAACACACACATCTTTAAAAAGCTGGTTTAGAGTGCACACATCAACGGTAATAACAGGTGCAGGACGGACAGAGAATCAAATTGCACAAAGCAGAGTCTACACCCTTGGTATATTTGCTCCCCATGTGTATAATGGAAAGTTCATTAACATTCCACAAGGATCTTCATCCAGATAACTCATGAACAAGGGGCACAAGCAAAGGCTATATAAAGATAGGTGGAGATATTGACAAAAGCATAGTGAGTTCATGATATGACCGTATCAGCACATTATGCCATCAAAGTGTCAATTTCCTTGATCTGTCAAAAATCAGTCAGTTAATCAACCATTGGATTCACGGTGTACTGTTACCTCAAACACACTAAGTACACAATTTTTTTCTTTTGCAATACCAACAGTAAATTTGAACAGCTCCAAGAAAAGGGTGACCTGATTTGCACAAGACCTCCCCTAAGGATAATATGCAACAAGTTTTCTCAACTGTATAAGTAAGTACAAGGGGCCGTTCAGATGTTGCATCTCTGCTAGTCCACACGTACATGGGTATTTTTGAAAACAAGGGTTTTGGCTTGTTGTGGGCTGTTTTTCAGGCTTCTGATTGGCCAACATGGCTTTAGGGTTATATCGCCACCTGTTGGTTTGGCATGCTCTTGACAATGCATTTATTGTGTTGAGTAGCATGTGTTTTTGCGTTTTCGTTGGGACAGGGATTCTTTTTAAAGTGTGAGATTTTTTTTTTTTAAAGAACGAAGAAGGAAAAAAACTCAGTTTTTCCTGTCTACACGTCAACACTGTCTGACTTTCTGTCAGTTTGGAGGAATCCGATGACGACTTTATAATTCAGTGTCTTTATTTCCACGGTGATGGTTACAATCATACAGTAGCTAGCTCCACAGTAGTGACTCCTCTGAGTGCTAAACATAGACTGACTATTATGTGGTCCCCCTGCGTCCTCATGCGTCAGATGGACCAATCAGCTTGCAGCTAACTTAACAGCCAATAGGAGTGCTTGCATCACATCCTTATAGCCAAACGGGCTATTATATTCTAGATGATATTACATCCCCCTTCTTAAGAAATTGAAATCAAACATTAGACTCCCAACATTAGTAGCACATGTCCTATATCAAAAATATGAACAATCCAGACAAAAGAAAACACATTTTATAGTAATCACTGATAGAGTCAATACTCTTAATAAAACAGGTAATATCATTCATTCAATATTACTGTATGCATATTAAACTACGGCAAGTAATCAAACACTTAAGAGGTAATACAAGTCACAAGAACATTTACAATATTTTTTTTTTTTTTAGATAAGGGCAGCGATCCGCCTACACTCTTGTACATTACAGGTCCAGAACCTCTCTGGGCTTCACTGCTCGTCCATACCTTGTCTGGTAGGGGACAGTCTCTGAGGCTGTCTCAGCCGCTGCATGTGAGACGTGTGGTGTGTTGTGAATTGTGAGTTGACCATATTTCTCGTCAGTGCCTGTGTTGGTGTGAGTGTCAGTGTGTGTTTCTTTTGTGTCCAGGAGGTGACGTCTGTTTCGTCTGTACTCCTGTCCTTCAGCTGTGCGGACGTGGTAGGATCTGTTGGTATCCGCTGGCTGAATGACAACTGCTGGTTTCCAACAGCCATGCTCCTGGAGTCTGATGTGTTGTCCTTCGTGCAGCTGTGACATCAGCTTCGCTGACCTGTCGTAGTACCTTTTCTGCAGCAGCTGACGTTGGACTCTCCTAGCGTGCGTGTCTCTGTGACTGACGACCTTGGGCTGAAGCTGCTGGTGTGTGTTGGGTAGAATTGAGCGTAGACGACGACTCATGAGCAGCTGGGCTGGTGATCTGAAGCTGTCGACAGATGTGTTCCGATACTCAAGCAGACTCAGGTAGGGGTCTCTCTGGTCAGCCTTGGCCTTTTCCATCAGCAACTTGTCGATCTGTACTGTTTTTTCAGCGAGGCCGTTGCTTTGGGGATGATGCGGACTGGTAGTCATGTGGGTGAACTCCCAAGTCTTCGCGAAGGTCTCAAACTCCATACTTGAGTACTGAGGTCCATTATCCGAAATAACAGTCTCAGGTACGCCGTGTCTGGCGAAGGTTGCCTTCAGCTTGTGTATCACAGCTGAGGATGTTGTGCTGTGTAGCTTGTCGAGTTCGAAGTATCTGCTGTAATAGTCCACTGTGACGATGTAATTGTCATGATTCCAGGTGAACAAGTCAGTAGCGACTACTTGCCATGGCCTGTCCGGGATCTTGTGGTTGATCATGGGCTCTTTAGTGTTTGACGGTCTGTAGGTGAGACAGGTGGGGCACTGTCCAACCATCTCCTCGATCTGCTTGTTCATACCAGGCCAGAACACTATGTCACGGGCTCTCTGCTTGCATTTCTCCATGCCCCTGTGTCCTGTGTGTATCCAGGATAACATCTCTGCGCGGAGCGAGGTAGGTATGATGATTTTCTCGCCTTTAAACAAAATGTTATTCATCTCTGACAGTTCATCTCGGTGGTTCCAGTATTCTGCAACTCTCTGAGGGCATCTTCTCCTCTCCTCAGGCCTTCCTTCTCTGATTGTCTCTCTCAGCATTGTGAGCTGTGTGTCTGCGGCAGTCGCAGCTCTGATCTCTGTCAGTTTCGTGTCACTGACCGGCAGGCCACTGTACACTGTATGTACCTGCATGTCCATGCCTTCTCTGAGGCTGTCATCTTGGTCTGTGAGCGACTTGCGGGACAGCGTGTCTGCCACGTGGATCTCCTTGCCTGGTCTGTGCACGATGGTGAAGTCATACCGCTGTAGCTGGAGGATCATCCGCTGTAGTCTCGGAGGCGCTGCTGCGAGTGGTTTTCTCATAATGGACTCAAGCGATATGTGGTCACTCACCACGATGACATGACGACCATAGATGTATTGGTGAAAACGCTTGCATCCGAACAGAATAGCATACAGCTCTTTCTCTATTTGTGCGTAATTGACTTCACTGTCATTTAGTGATTTGGATGCATATCCGATGGGCTTTTCTTCCTGTAGCAGGACTGCACCTAGTCCGTACTTCGATGCGTCGACTTGTAGTCTGAGCTCTTTACCAGGGTCATAGTAGGCTAAGACTGGTCCTGGTTCACGTGTGATCACTTCTTTCATCTTCCTGAAAGCTTCGTGATGCTGCGCATCCCATCTGAATTCACTTGACTTCTTCAGCAGATGACGCATGGGTGCGTTGATGTCTGAGAGCATCGGGGCAAACTTGGACGGATAGTTAACCATACCGAGGATTGTCTCCAACTCACCTTTGTCCTTGGGTGGCTCCATGTCTCTCACAGCTGCAATCTTGGCTGGGTCAGGCTTGACTCCATCCTTTGTGATGCGATGCCCAAAATAGCTGACCTCGGTGGCACAGATCATGCTCTTCTCCGGGTTGAGTTTCATTCCTCGCTCTCTGGAGCGCTGCAACATGGCTCGGAGATTGCTGTCGTGCTCCTCCTTGCTCTTTCCATATACGAGGACATCATCCACTATGGCTGTGACTCCATGTAGACCTTCATAGGTCTCATCAACCTTCCGTTGAAACTCGTCCTGGGCGGAGATCAACCCAAAAGGTAGACGAAGGAAACGGTATCTTCCGAACACCGTGTTGAATGTTGTCAACTTGGACGACTCTTCTGCGAGTTTTATCGCCCAGTACCCTGGGCGAGCATCCATGACACTGAAATAGCAGGCCCCTGCCAGTTTGGAGGTGATGTCGTCGAGGGTAGGTAGAGGATAATGAGGTCGTTTCACAGCCTTGTTCAGGTCCTTCGGGTCGAGGCACACTCTGAGCTTTTCTGCTGCCACCATTGAGTTGACCCATTCAGTCGGTTCGGTGACTTTCACAATAATCTGTTGCTTCTCCATGTTCTGTAGCTCCTCTTTGAGACGGTCGCGTAAGGCTACTGGAACGCGCCTCGGTGGGTGGACCACAGGTGTTACATTTGGGTCAACGTGGATTATGCATTCACCAGGAAACAGTCCTATTCCTTTGAAAACATCTGAGTACTCCTCAATGAGTGATACCTCGGGTGTGTTGGATACAGACAGTATGAGCTTGATCAGTCCAAAGTCTAGGCATGCTTTTAATCCTAGCACAGGTGGTGCCTGTGTGTCAACAACATAGAACTTCAACACTGACTGTGTGCCTTTGTACTGGCATTTCAGGTCACATTTACCTTGAATGACGAGCCGCTCACCACCATAGCCATATAGTGGGCGAGTGGAGGGCTGCAATGCACTCTGTATTCCCAGTCTTCTGAAAGCTTGTGTGGGAATGACATTAGCTGAGGACCCAGTGTCTACTTTAAAACTGAGTGTGTTTTTGTTTGGACCTACTTGCATATCCGCGAAAACTTGATCCATATTTTTATTGTCTTTACCTTGTGTCAATGCGTCGATGAACAGTTCTTCATTGTCTGAGCATCTGTCAGACTCATTTTCCTCCACAGTGTGTACGCCTTTTCCTGGTCTGGAGAGACACACTTTAGCGAAATGGTTCCATTTGCTGCAGCTTTTGCATTGCTTGCCTTTTGCTGGGCAGGTTTCGTTTCCACTGTGAGTCTTGTTCCCACAGTATTTGCATCCTTTACTGCGGTTGTTGTCTCTCGCTCTCCATGAGGCATTGTCTGACGCTGCGCGCCATTTTGTGTCGTCCTCGCGCCTTTTCCAATGCTTCTTCTTTGTTGCATTCCGACCGATTGCATGCACAGCCTGTTCGCGCGTGCCCGTGCTGGTGCTAGCAATGGTTTTGAGCTGTGCTTGTGATAGTTCATGAGACCTAGCAACGTCTATTGCTTTTTCCAATGTTAGCTCGGAACCGATGTTCAGTAGTTTCTCTCTCACTCTCGGTGAATGGACTCCAAAAACTATACGGTATCTGATCTCCTCTTCACTCTCTCTATAATTACAGTCCTTCACAAGCAGTCTCAAATCTGTCACAAACTGTTCGAAAGGCTCGCTAGCTGCCTGTGCCCTTCCATGGAACTTATAGCGCGCGAAGATCACGTTTGCTTTGGGTTTTACATACCGTTCAAAACGACCGTAGTATGTTTCCAACAACTTTCCTTCCGCTTCTGAGAGCGTCCATGTATTGTAAAGGTCCCGTCCATTTTCTCCTACCCAAATCAGTAAGTAGCTGCATTTTTCTTCCTCCGATTTCCTCTTTAAAGGTCCAGAAAACATCAACTCGATGTGCAGTTTAAACTTGCGCCATGCTTCGGGCAGACTGCTAGCTTCCCAGTCCATGCGGGGTGCAGGAACTCCAGCGACGTCCATTCTGACTTTTTTGTTTCTTCTTTCTTCTCCTTTTCACGCTTTTACTCTGACAGCATGTCTGACTTTCTGTCAGTTTGGAGGAGTCCGATGACGACTTTATAATTCAGTGTCTTTATTTCCACGGTGACGGTTAAAATCATACAGTAGCTAGCTCCACAGTAGTGACTCCTCTGAGTGCTAAACATAGACTGACTATTATGTGGTCCCCCTGCGTCCTCATGCGTCAGATGGACCAATCAGCTTGCAGCTAACTTAACAGCCAATAGGAGTGCTTGTATCACATCCTTATAGCCAAACGGGCTATTATATTCTAGAGCAGTGTTTCTCAACCGGGGGTCCGCGGACCCCTAGTGGTCCGTGGTGTAATTGCAAGGGGTCCGTGAAAATAAAATATCTTTAAAAAAAGATCCTATGACATTTATAGAAATAGGATTATTTTACTCAAATGTGACTGAGACCTTTATCTACCTAAACCATAAAGGGTAACAGGACTTTTTTCTCTAATTACATCTGTTTCACAAGTGTAATTTATTATATTTTAATAAGAGATCTCGCTCCCATTTGCATTGTTAAAAGTTACTGCATACAAATTCTGTTCTTACATATATCTGAAAGTTACTGCATAAGAATTCTGTTTTGTTACATATATTTGAAAGTTACTGCATAAGAATTCTGTTTTGTTAACTATATCTAAGTTACAACTGAAAGCTCTTATTTTTGCCCCAAAGAGTGAATAAATGCTATAATGCAATTTAAAATGCAGTTTCTACTGTTTCTATCAAATTGCAACCCCCCTCCCCCAAGATCAGGTGGAGGGGTCCTCAGGGTAGATCAAAAATACGCAGGGGGTCCAGGACCCCAAAAACGTTGAGAACCACTGTTCTAGAGGATATTACAAACACTGAAAACGGAGTTTCTGAAAATCTTAACCCTGGAAGGAGTTTTCCAAAAGCTCCGTTTTCAGTGACCTAAAGCGCAGATTACGCGTGGACAAAAGGCCAAAACGCAAAGAAAATGCTACGTTTTTAAAAATGCCAATGTACATGTGGATTAGGCATGAAAATCCTTTTGTCATCCTTTTATCCAAGACGACGGGTCGGACCCTTTAGTCGAGCGGTTAGCGATTACTCGAGGTACGGGTTCGCGTCTCAGTCGCGGCAGTTCCTGTGGTTGCCTCCCGAATTCGCTACTATATATATATACCCACACACACAAGAACCACCAGAAACTACTATAGTAATCACTTATTTTAGGTTAAACTTTTTCTTATCTTTCTTATCTTATCTTTCACCACGCTTCGAATACCAAAAGGTACGATGAAGATTGGAGAACGGCTGAACTGGTGTTCTCTGATTGGTTAGACGGGTGTCAATCATTTTCAGGTCGAGGAAAGACTAGATGAAGCACTGTTTCACTGAGTGGGCATTAAAATGCGTCATAAACCATAACTGTCCACTCAACAACGTGTAAGGTACTACTCAACTTAAATTCACTTACATTGGGTTAGTGAAGCGGAACACTCCCCTGTTTCACCTGAGGAGGGCGCCCGTGTTGTACAATACCACGACACTTTTTTTTTAACAGTGACACTTTTGTTTGATTCACAGAGGAAATAGTCTTTTTAATGAAATGTTGGCATCTAAAAGAGATGTTTTATGTGATATGTGTTATGTTTTTTGTTTGTTTTTTGGCGAAGCACTGCTTCACCTGTTGTCTTATAGAAACCTGCTCTGGTACATACACACTTAAAGACTATAGCTTTGAGAATCAATGGGGGAATCATACACAGTGTTACAAAGTCAAAGAGGAGACATTAGAAAGGTATAACTTTTTTCTTCAAATTAAGAACTCCAAAGGCCCCCCCCCCCCAATATCTTATAGCCCCATCAGTTTGGTCTAGATCCAGGTCTTAAAGACCCAGTCACGTCTGGTGCCTTAAGACTTCATTTTCCATTTTGCAGGAGACCGTTCTGTTTGCCTAAGGGTTGAACATAGACTGTTTTTTATTTGAAATTAAATTTTATTTGTTAGAATGCTTTAAAATATTTTTAGAATGTGGCCTATTGGACTATTTTTGTTTCATTTACATTTTTTTTAGCATTGATTTCATTCTTTTTGCTTGACTTAATTTCCTTTTACTGACAATTAATACATTTTGGGATATTTTGCCCTTCATGAAGTATTAACAAACTCCCCCAAATTTTGTTGTTTGCCTATTCTCCCGTCAGATTCAAACAAGTGACATTTTAATTACTGGGCGGTAACTTGTTCAATATACCACAGTGCTAAAGAGTGAGGTGACATGATAACTGCTGCCAGGCAACTCAATACAACCGCTAAGAGATGACGTGCCTCTAAATGACTAGACATTACCGAAACCAACTGGGACATTAAGTAATGGAAGCTGCGGTGTGTGTGCGTGCGTTAGGGGAGGAGGCAGACAGCATGCGTAAGAATGAAAGAGGAAGTGTTTATCCATATGTGTATGTGTGTGTGTGTGCACATCCGTATGTGCGCATTTGTGTCTAAAACATAGTATGTGTCTGTGTATAGGTGTGTCTATGTGGCATGAACCAAAAAGGCAGGCTTTGTGCATATGAATGTGAAAGAGAGTATGTGTATGCATCTTTGTCTGTGTGTGTGTGTGTGTAGAGAAAGAACACATGTCATCAAATATGCAAATGTCTGAGACATGAAGTGGATATGGGGGAGACATGACGGGAACGTAGCGCGTGGGAGGACCATGCTATTCCCCCCGGGTTCCCCATCCATCCTCAACAGGCGCCCCGACCGACCAGAGGAGGCGCTAGTGCAGCGACCAGTACACATACCCACATCCGGCTTCTCACCCGTAGACACGGCTAAATGTGTCTGTAGGGACGCCCAACCAAGCTGGACGTAACACGGGGATTCGAACCGGAGATCCCCGTGTTGGTAGACAACGGAATAGACCTCCACGCCACCCGGACGCCCCCGGTAACATGAAGGAGACATGAAGTGGGCATGGAGGAGACATGAAGTGGACATAGAGGGAACATGAAGGAGACATGAAGTGGACATGGAGGGAACATGAAGGAGAGATGAAGGAGACATGAAGGAGCTTTGAAGGAAATTGTTCACATGCTTGTGATCCATGATTGTCGGATCACCTTTTTCTCGTCACCTATCCCTCACTAGGGAAATGAAGGGCACCACAGCGGGGATGGTTTGTTTACTGTTGCAGACGCTTCAACCTGGATCTTGCAGTTGAACACTTGGGTGTCCCAACAACAATCTGCTGGGCCGAAGCGACATTAGAAAAGAATTTATCTGTTTCAAACAAAGTTCTCTTTTCATCTCAGTTCTTCAGAGGTTAGGATCAGTGACAAAGCAGCGTCACACGCAGGTGGCAGTTGTAATCCAATATCTAAGGATATCTGATCTCGAAGGTTAATAAGCAACATTCTCATTTTACACAGTTACTATCTAGGTGTCCCTGTGCAACCAGCTCCACCTCAATAACCTTCTTGTATAGTCATCCACAGGTCCACCAAAAGGACTGTTTGCTCAAGAAAACACAGATGCCAGTCTGTTATGTGTTATGAGCGTGAAGCAAGTCAATAAACGTCCCTTGGCTAAATATTCACTGAAGAGGATTCTTAAACGTATTGCACATTATCAAGCATACATTGGTGACAGAACGAGGGTTGTGTAACCTACAACACACACGGAACTAAACGTCAGACTGATGAGCTTGGAAAACACCTTTTACAGCTCACAGCGTCACAGGTTACTTAAATAATGGTTTTGTTCCAGGAATGAGGAAAAACACCCCAGCAGGACTGTGAGCTGGGGGCGTGGTTTAGCCTCTAGTGTCCGCCACAGTTTATTGTTATAGGTTTCACTTTATCACGTGATAGCTGTAATGGAACGGTTTCCTTTATTTTTAGACCCTCCCTGCCGCTAAGGGCATAGTTCCATTATCTTGAGTCTGTTGCCTTCTAGTGGCATAGATAAGTACCGCAGTTTCAGCTACTTCCTTTTCCTGTGACAACACAGCAATATTCAAGCTCCATCATTAGCCAGCCCATCACCTAGTTTCTACCCCTTTGAGTGGCAATATCTGTAAGTAAAGCTATTATCCATCATTTCTAGAATCTTTATTTTGAAGTATTTTTTACATATTTGCTACAGTTTGTATAATTTTGGTAATATGTATGACAGCACATTTTAATGATGGCATTCAGGCTATACTTTTGATGCTAGCGTAAATACAGTGTTCAATGCTATACGTGATTAGTTACAACTTACATTTTATTCCTGCAAAGAAAATGTTAGTTTTATACTTACCTTTGTTTCCTGAAAAATAGAGGATTAGTTATCCTAACTGTAACTCTAGATTGAGTAAGCTATTTTGTATCGTATACTGATGTATGCTTTTCTGTATGTTTATTTTCAGTTTCACACTTCCTTGTTATTAAATCCCGTCCATATACAACACTGGTCTGTTCCTTGGAGGATATGATGCAAGGGAGAGATTAGCTGGCTGTAAAACCTAATATAGTAGGACAAGAGTCACATTGGGTGTAGCAGGACAGTGAAAATATAGCACTCTGCGAGGGACATCAACTAGCTGTCGGACTCAGCCAGAGGTCAGTAACTGACAAAGCCTTTTCAAGTCAAGCACTCATCAACATAATGGAACATTTAGAGGCTCAAGGTCAAGACAGTGAGGAGAATAAGTCACTCTCCGCTCACTCCTTAAAGTCCTCACAATCTTCAAGAAAGCTGAGTGTTAGATCGTCAGCAGGATCTTCAAAAAGATCGTCTGCATCAACTAGAGCCAGTATGGCAGCAGCACTAGCACTGGCTGAAGCACAGGCTGCTAAAGCCAGAGCAGCCTACGCTGACCAAGAAATGAACATTAAATTAGAAAAGCTCACATAGAAGCTAATGCAAATGTTGAAAAGGTCCGCTTAGAGGCAACTCTTGATGCACTTCAAGCCAAGAAAGAAGCTGACGCTTTCACGGCAAAAGCAGAGGTAATGCAGTCTGCTACTGCTCAGCTTATTGCAGAGCGAAGTGAAGAGTTAGAGTTCTTGCCCATCCAAGTAACCCCAGAGCAGAGAGTGAGTGAGTACATAAATAAACACTCGATCAACTACACTGAGCTCACTTAAAGACAGAAAGACATGTCCACTCAGCATGATGACGTCACCCCTCAGCAAAAACAAGTGAAACTTTCACCAGAGTTCACATCTTACTTCAGACAAGATCCAAATCAGTACCACTCATCACCACCAGAGGGCAGTAAACCGGCTCCGCAAAGAGATACACCTCAACAATGTCTTTCCTACAGCGAGCCACAACCACAGTGGAGGTGTAACCCAAACCTTGCACCTGCTGAAAACACCACCAGTGACCTCGCCAGGTTCCTAGCAAAGAGCCAGCTGGTAACTGGAGGACTGACTAAGTTTGATGACAAGCCGGAGAATTATCTCAGCTGGAAGGCTACCTTTCAGAGTACCATTGCAGACCTTGGTCTTACTGCCAGTGAAGAAGTAAACTTGTTCATCAAGTGGCTGGGCCCAGAGCCTTCAGAACATGCTAGAAGGGTCAAAGCAGTCAACATATGTCATCCATCTGTTGGTCTAGGTATGATCTGGACAAGACTCGAAGAATGCTATGGCTCAACAGAGGCAATAGAAAGAGCCTTGTTCTCTAGAATAGAGAACTTCCCAAAGCTCTCCAGCAAAGAGCCTCACAAGCTCCGTGAGCTATCAGACTTGCTGTTAGAGCTGTCAGCTGCAAAGCTAGATGGATATTTATCTGGTTTAAGTTACCTCAACACAGCCAGGGGAGTAGGTCCAATTGTGGAGAAGCTACGCTTTCACCTCCAAGAAAAGTGGACAACAGTTGGGTCAGCATTTAAAGAAGAGCATAGAGTGGCCTTCCCACCTTTCTCTGTCTTTTCTGAGTTTGTGCAGAAAGAGGCCAGAGCAAGGAATGACCCAAGCTTTACAACAGCTTCTATCTCCTCTGTCAGCTTCAAGAAAGAAAAGCCCCTGGGTAATTACAACAGAAAGCCATCAGTTACGGTGCACAAGACAGACATGTCAGCAGAGGTAACCACAAAAGTAGAGTTGAAGATCTAAACAGACACTGTCCTATACATCACAAGCCGCACCCACTGAAAAGATGTAGAGGTTTCAGGATGCTGCTGCTTGGAGACAGAAAGAAGTTCATCAAAGACAACAACATCTGCTACCGTTGCCTTGCATCCACCAGTCACCAGGCAAAGGACTGTAATGTCACCATCAGGTGTGTGGAGTGTGAGAGTGAGAGGCACTTGACAGCTCTTCACCCTGGCCCAGCACCACAGACAACTGAGCCCCTCTCTGCCCCTAAACAGCATGGCAGGGAGGAAGCAAGCTCATCAAAGCTGGATGTTACAGCAACGTGTACAAAGGTATGTGGAAATGGATTCACAGGAAAATCCTGCTCGAAGATTTGCCTTGTGCATGTCTTCCCTGAAGGTCAGCGACACAACAGCAAGAAGATGTATGCAATTGTGGATGACCACAGTAATCTGTCCCTTGCAAAGACTTGAGTTCTTTGACATGTTTGACATTCAAAGCACAGTTGAACCATACACCCTGAAAACCTGCGCGGGCATAGTAGAAACATCGTGTAGAAGAGCTTGCGGCTACACAAGAGTCAGTAAATGGGAAAACGAGTTTTCCTCTCCCTACGCTCATTGAGTGTAATGCTATCCCTAACAACAGGGAAGAAATACCTACTCCTGAAGTTGCACTACACCACTGCCATCTGAGGTCAATAGCTGCTGAGATACTGCCCCTCGACCTAGATGCAGACATCCTCCTGCTCATTGGACGGAACCTTCTGAGCGCTCACAAGGTGAGAAAGCAGCTCAGTGGCAGAGACAATGACCCATACGCACAGAAGCTCGACCTGGGCTGGGTTATCATAGGCGATGTGTGCCTCGGCAGTGCTCACAAGCCAACTAAAGTGAGTGCTCTAAAAACGCATGTATTAGATAATGGACGCCCAAGCCTTCTCACCCTCTGTGACAGCCCCATCAATGTGAAGGAGAGGTTCAGTCTGAGTTACTCGAAAGCCACTCCCCATCAGCTTCAAGCTTCAAGCCCATACTCAAGAGCCACTGAAGAGAGTTTAGGAGAGACAGTCTTTCGCTGCACTGATACCGACAACCAGCTTGCACCATCTGTTGAAGACATGCTCTTTCTGAAGAGGATGGAAGGAGTCTTCAAAGATGAAACTAACAGCTGGGTCGCCCCATTACCGTTTCGCAGCCACATACGTCTACTCCCAAACAGACCCTATGCCTACAAGTGGCTTATGTCTCTTTGAAACCAGCTGGACAAGAAGGAAGACATGAGAGAACACCTTGTCGAGTTCATGCAGAAATTGCTCGATAACAATCATGCAGCGCTGGCACCACCTTGTGACAAAGATAAAGAGAGATACATTCATGTGGTGTTTGACTCGAGTGCACAGTTTAATGGAGTGTCTCTCAACGACGTGCTGCTTTCGGGGCCAGACCTCAACAACACCCTTTTGGGTGTGCTTCTCCGCTTCCGAAAGGAACCTGTTGCTGTCACAGCAGACGTAGACCAGATGTTCTACTGTTTTGTTGTTCAGGAAGATCACAGACATTTTCTTCGCTTTCTCTGGTATCAGGATAATGTCCTCAGCAAAGATGAGGTAGTCAGGAAAGTGGAGGTCAAGCTTACCCGTCACAAGACTACTAAGACTTTCTCCAGACAAATCTCAGAGTGTATTCTTCTATTGTCTCCAGAAGATTAGATTATGTAAATGTTTATTGTGGCATTTTAAATAATGCCAGACGGGGATTGTAATGGAACGGTTTGCTTTATTTTTAGACCCTCCCTGCCACTAGGGGCATAATTCCATTATCTTGAGTCTTTTGCCTTCTAGTGGCATAGATAAGTACCGCAGTTTCAGCTACTTCCTTTTCCTGTGACAACACAGCAATATTCATGCTCCATCATTAGCCAGCCCATCACCTAGTTTCTACCCCTTTGAGGGGCAATATCTGTACGTAAAGCTATTATCCATCATTGCTAGAATCTTTATTTTGAAGTATTTTTTACATATTTGCTACAGTTTGTATAATTTTGGTAACATGTATGACAGCACATTTTAATGATGGCATTCAGGCTATACTTTTGAGGCTAGTGTAGAGGAGCTCAATCAGGAGTCGTGACGACTTTCTCTTTTGGCTACACAACGTGCACCATTTATTCCTTAACCATTACAACCACACAAAAAACCCGCGCAGCGGAAGTGTACCACTGTAAACCCGAACCGAGAAAACAGCAGCTGTAAACAAAGGTTCCTACTAGCTCAATAAGGGGAATTATGTATCCCTATAACCACTACACACGTCCCCCCAGAATTCACCTTAATACGAAAAGTCAGTGTGGCGAGGGGGGCGGATCACTTTGCCCCAACGGCTCCGCTGAACAGGAGTTGGGGGCTGGTTAACCGCAGGCAAAGCAGCAAAGTCCTCACAGCTGGACCGGGGAAAGGGAGGGGCTGGGGAAGCAGGGGATGGCTCGCCGGGGGAGGGGGGCAGGGCCGGGGGGCGCCCCCGCCGTTGGGGAGGGCCAGACCAACAGGGCGGTCTAAGTCCAGGTGAGCAGGCTTGAGGCGGTCCACAGAAACCCGCTCCAGCCTGCTGCCAACGTCCACCACAAAGTGCTTATCTCCAGTGTCCCGTACCCGAAATGGGCCGTCGTAGGGTGGCTGCAGAGTTGTCACAGCCGTTTTGGGGACATCAGCGGGATGAACGGGCACCTGGTGGTATCCACGGACGAGGGCCACCTTGGAAAAGATCACTTTCCCAGCCAGGTGGGCGGAGAAATCTTGGATGTGAGGGACCGGGTTGCGGTCCGGTGTTGTTGCGTCATTGAGCCGACGGTAGTCACCACAAGGACGCCACCCACCGCCAGGCTTAGGCACTATGTGGAGGGATGAAGCCCACGGGCTGCTGGAGCGACGGATGATGCCGAGGCGCTCCATGTTCTCAAACTCCGCCTTGGCGACAGAGAGCTTGGTCGGGTCGAGGCGCCGAGCTCGGGCGTGCACCGGCGGGCCAGTGGTGACGATGTGGTGCTCAACCCCATGTTTGGTAGTAGATGACGAGAATGTGGGCAGAGTGAGGTCAGGGAGCTCAGAGAGAAGACGGAGAAACACGTCCTCGTTGGAGAGCATGCTGGACAGCCTGACGGAACCTGTATTGCTGAGTGCACACGCGTGTGAAGCGAAGGGGACGGCGTCAATCAGGCGTCGATTCCTGACGTCCACCTGCAGCCCATGAGCACAAAGGAAATCTGCACCGAGGAGGGGCCCTCTGGACTCTGTATGTACCACGCTCGATTTGGTGCGAAAGCTAAACGGTGCCGTTCCCCCTGCAACTACAGGCCGACGGGAAACGGGAGGGCCAACACTCAGTAGTGGCCATGAGCGTTGGCGATACGAGCAGGCTACTCTTCATCCTCGACACCATCTCCGGTCGGCGATTTCTCTGTGACACGGGCGCACAGAGAAGCGTGCTCCCTGCTACTGACGTCGACATCATGGGCGGGGAGCGGGGCCCCCAGTTGGCGACGGCTGACGGCAGCCCTATCCACACCTACGGCGTGCGGTATGTAGAACTGTGTTTTGGTGGACAACGTTTCACCTGGGAGTTCGTCATGGCCAATGTAACGCTTCCCCTCCTCGGAGCTGATTTTTTGTGCGCTTACGGTTTGCTAGTGGACATTCAGAACAGCCGTCTGGTCGACGCCTTAACCTTCTCCTCCTTCGCATGTACGCGGGGGGAAGCGGCCTATGCAGGTCTAGCCAACTCTCTCTCAGAGGCAGACAAGTTCAACCGCCTCCTCGCTGAGTTCCCTGACCTCACCCAGCCTACCTTCTCTGCACCCACCGCCAAGCATGGGGTGGAGCATCACATTGCTACGAAGGGGCCCCCGGTCTACGCCAGAGCCAGACGTCTCGACCCCGCCAAACTCGCCATTGCCAAGTCTGAGTTCGAGCACCTGGAACGCATGGGGATCATCCGCCGCTCTGACAGCCTGTGGGCGTCCCCACTCCACATCGTCGCTAAGCCTGATGGAGGTTGGCGCCCATGCGGGGACTACCGCCGACTAAATGACGCCACCACGCCCGACCGCTATCCTGTCCCGCATATCCAGGACTTTTCTGCAAACCTGTCTGGCAAACGCGTCTTCTCAAAAGTCGACCTGGTCCGTGGTTATCATCAAGTTCCCGTGCACCCCTCGGACATCCCCAAGACAGCGGTGACTACCCCATTTGGCCTATTTGAATTCCTACGAATGCCATTTGGACTCAAAAACGCGGCCCAGTCCTTCCAGCGGCTGATGGATTCAGTGCTCCGTGGCCTTCCTTTCATCTTCGTCTATTTGGACGACATACTCATCGCCAGCGCCTCCGAGGAAGAACACCTGTCCCATCTTCACGCCCTCTTCACACACCTCAGCCAGCATGGGCTGATCGTCAACCCGGCGAAGTGCCGGTTCGGGCTGACGGCCATTGATTTCCTCGGGCACCGCATCACTGGGGACGGGGCGGTCCCCCTGCCCTCAAAGGTGGGAGCGGTGGCGGCCTTTCAGCGCCCCCAAACAGCTCGTGCGCTCAGGGAGTTCATCGGGATGGTGACATTCTACCACCGCTTCATTCCCCGAGCCGCCTTTATCATCCGGCCACTGTACGAGGCGCTGAAAGGCAAGTCCCCCAACCAGGCGGTCGACTGGACAGCAGAGCGGGACCGTGCGTTCACCGAGACTAAAGCTGCGCTCTCCCAGGTGTAACGGGGGCAGTCCTATGCTGTTCTCTGCTGGTCAGCCTGCTGCATGCCCGTCACTCTCATCATTAGCTCTGCGTTGTGTTCTAGTTGGGTGGGGCCCCAGGTGTTGTGGGGGCCCTCAGTCTCTCATCATCATCATCATCATCATCATGATCAAGGAAGGAGGGGGGACACACAGGACTCTATTTGGCCCACCTTGCCATTTATTTTGGTTTCAAACCCTTCGACAAACGTCCAGTCCTCCAGCGGGAGCGGTGTTTCTTACGGACGTGGGGGTCGAAGTTCAACCACTGCCCGGACTTCACTCGTGTGCGTTAGAAGGAGAAACCGTCCACGGGACTCCGATGTAAGAAAGGATAAACAAGTATTTTATCCCACAGCTTGCAGTATCTTCTTACAGGGATACTCAAGGTTACGTTCTCCTCAACCAGCAAAACTGTCCTACGGTAAGAAATACGTGTGGCTCAGCTCGATTGCTGCTTGAGACTCCTCCCACAAAACAAAAATGGCCTCTCCCCCGTTCCCTCTTCCGTGTACCCACAAGACCTCTCTCTTAAAGCGACAGTGCATGTATATGACGGTCGTTGGAAAACATACATAAAAGTATATAATGACATAAAATAAAATGTAGTAAACACAAATAACAGCACACAGACAGGATTTGGTGATATTTCATACTCAAACAAAATAAAATAAAAACATTAATTTTAACCTGGTTACATTCACCCCTCCTGAAATTCACCAACATCCTGACAGCAGGATAAAAAGAGAAAGAGGAAAGGAAAAGTCCATCACTGACTACTGGCACAAGTGAAAAGAAGGACCTAGTCCTCCAGTCAACTTAGGAGCTACCTCGGTTACGAGGTCCAGAAAATAATGAGGTTGATCAAGTCTCAGAATTCCCTTCGATCAATGTGACGCCTGATACGCCACACCATGCACTTGGCCCAAAACAACCCTGTCTGATAGACACCTAATAACTCACATTAAACTAGTTTGAATGACTCCAACCTCCATCAAAGTTCAAACCCTCACACTCCGTAGAAATGGCATCTGAGCCATAGATTCTATTAACCTGTTCACTGACCTCACCACCCTCCCTGTGCGTGTCCTAACCCGACCATCACTCTCTACTTGTGTGCGTGAGACAGTGCGAGCTGCAACATCTGTATCGAGTGAGGGTGGTGCCCCTGTGTGCGAATCAGTGTGAGATATAACACCTACATCGAGTGAGTGTGATGCCTCTATGTGTGGTGCATGTGTGTTGTGTGGTGCGTGTGTGTTGGGTGGAGACTGAGCAGTGGCCCCCACAGGACTGACTACCAGACTAGACGGAATGAACTCTTCCGCTTCTGCCCACTCAGATCTAGGCGAGTCTCCAAGTGATGAGACTGCTCACTAACTGGAATGGCTCGCTTCCTCAAATACAAAGTCATAAGGCTCTCCCACTCATGAACTGTAAACTTATCAGAGCTGTCGCCCCTGAAAATAGGAGGCTCCCTAGCGTCTGTCTGCATTACTACTCTAACACTAGGAGCTGTCTCCAAACGCTGTTCAGCAGACCTAGCACTGTCTGTGTGTGTGTTTCTAAGCACTTGTGTTTCCTGCAGCTTAGCAGTGATTGACTCTCCTATCTTCTCTGCTAACCGAGTAATGAGCATGGCTAACTCACCCACTGGCTGCTCGCTGTTACCTAGCACAGCCCCTTCGCTGATACCTGGCCTGGCCCGTTCTACGTAGCGTGTGGAGGTGAACTGAGGAGTGCCAAATGTGGTCGGGTCTCTAGGTCCTGGTGCTCTGGTGTCTGGTTCCCCGCCCTCTAAGAGCTGCCCGAAACTCCTACCTACACCTAGCCGTAAACCCCCACCCACATCTAACTGGTACCCCCTCTCCATAGCACACTGGCGATCCAAAAGATCCTGATCAGCAATGTTACCCCCACCTACGTACGAACCACCCTCTGCCATGTTCCTACCTCTAACACTCAGATAAAATAAAAAATAAAATAAAAAAGTGAAAAGCTCAATTCATTTAAATAATTGAATCTAGAAATCACTAAGAGATTGAAACAATCACTCACAATCAACAAATTCACCAATAGATTAATCACATATGCATATATCCAGTAGTTTAGATCAATAGATTATTCACACGAGTCCTTCAATCACATCAACATTAACCTTTTTTTCCTTTTTTTTTCGTGTGTTTTTCTTCCTTCAGTAAATACAAATGTCCTGTTCACAAGCCCAGTCCATGGTAACCACAGCTATGACTGTCCAGTGTCCACACAGCTCAACTCCAGTCCACTGTAACATGAGTGTAATGAATGAAAGGTCACGTGTTTAACTTGACCTACTCACGGATGTACGTGCAGTGCGTGTGACGTATAGAGGAAGTTAGAAGCGCATGTTATGAAGGTTGTATGTCGGATGAACGCTAGTAAAAGCTACACAGTTAAGAACCTACGAAGTCGGCTCGTTCTTGAATTATTCTTATGTCAGTAAGACAAGGCGTCTACGGACATTACATGGTGTCAGAATAGTCTGTGTATCTGAACACGAGCGGTCATGCCGAAGTTTAATCCGCCGAGTGAATTCAAGTTTGACTGCCCCGTTGAATGGCCGGAGTGGAGACAACGGTTTTCGCGCTTCAGGCTCGCGACAAAGCTGGATAAAGACGACGGGGAGATTCAAGTGAGTTCGCTGATTTATGCAATGGGCAGCGAGGCTGAAAAGATATTCAGCTCGTTTGACTTCGCGGCGGAGGGTGATAAAGTGGACTATGATATCGTACTGAAAAAGTTCGACGACTACTTTATTCCCCGCCGTAACATCATACATGCGAGGGCGTGCTTCTATCAACGTAGCCAGCAGCCAGGAGAGACAGCGGAGATGTACATCCGGACATTGTATGAGCTGTCTGAACACTGTGAGTTTGGGGACAAGAGGGATGAACATATCAGAGATCGTCTGGTAGTGGGCATACAAGACAAAGTGCTCTCCCGTCAGTTCCAGCTCACAGCGGACCTTACTCTGGTGAAAGTCATTGAACAAGTGCGCCAGGCGGAGGCAATAACAAAGCAGCTCAGCCTCCAAGCTAACCAACCAGAGGCCCAGCTGGCTAACGTCAATGTTGTCCGACGGCGGGACGGACGCCAAAACAAAAAGGGCGGACAGCGTCATGGTGGCAGCAGTCCTGCAACCAACAAAGTAGATGAATGCGGGAGGTGCGGCAAGACGCAGCACACCGATGAGCGGAAGTGTCCTGCAACGAACAGTAAGTGCAACAAGTGTCATAAAAAGGGACATTGGGAGCGTGTATGTCACTCTAAAGCGGTGAGAGAAGTCACTGAAGAGGTTAAACAGCTGTACTTTCTGGGAGAAGTTGGCAAAGAGAGCAGTCAGGAAGATTGGACTGTTAGTTTAACAATAAGCGATGTACCAATAACCTTTAAAATTGACACGGGGGCTGACGCTACTGTTATCAACCAAGGGACATTTAAAAAGCTGAAGCCAAACATAAAACTGGGACCTCCTGACACATGCTTCATAAGCCAAGGTGGAAACATCAGCTGCATAGGACAGTTTCAAGCCACAACCAACTACAAGGAGAAACAATACTCCTTTCCAGTGTATGTGATCAAGGGGAGAGGCAGCTGTCTGCTGAGTCGTCCAGAGGCAGTGGAGATGGGTCTAGTGAAGCGGATGAATGAGGTCAGTGGAGTTTTCGGTTCAAGTGGACTGCTGAAAACAGACCCAGTGAAAATAGCTCTGGTGGAGGGTGCCCAGCCATACGCGGTGCATACAGTCAGACGGATACCGCTGCCACTTGTACCACTGGTTAAGAAAGAACTGCAGCGCATGGAAAATGAGGGCATTATTGAAAAAGTGACTCAGCCCATAGAATGGTGCGCCGCTATGGTGCTGGTGCTGAAACCGAACAAGAAAGAGGTTCGCTGCTGCGCTGACCTCAGGAGGCTGAATCGAGCGGTGAAACGTGAGAAATACGTGCTGCCCACTATGGAGGAAATAATGCCAAGGCTCGCAGGGTCAAAGTTCTTCACAACGTTGGATGCAGCAAGTGGGTTTTACCAGATCCCCTTGCATGAAGACAGCAGGGGGCTCACCACTTTCATCACCCCATTTGGGAGGTATGCTTTCTGCCGCCTTCCATTTGGTATAACGAGTGCTCCAGAGATTTTCCAGAGAAAGATGGCGGAAACTCTGACCGGGCTAGAGGGCACAGAGGTGTACATGGATGACATCCTTATACATGGAGAGACTGAGGAAATCCATGACCGGCGCCTAGCAGAAGCGCTGGGGGTCATTGAAACAGCAGGTCTCAAACTGAACCAAGCGAAATGCAAGTTCAAACAGAAACAAGTCCGCTTCCTTGGTCATATCATCAACGAGGCAGGCATCAGACCTGACCCGGACAAAGTGGCCGGAATAGAGAACTTTCCTCAGCCCCAGAACGTGACGGAACTCAAGAGGTTCCTCGGGATGGTGAACTATTTGGCAAAATACGTCCCAGAGCTGTCCACTGTAGGTCAGCCGCTTTATGGATTGCTTAAAGCAACGACAGAGTGGCTGTGGGGACCTGCACAGAACACAGCATTCCAAGACCTTAAAGCAGCACTCGCCACCGCCCCGGTACTCACCTTTTATGACGTCACTAAGGCTACGGTGGTGTCAGCAGATGCCAGCAGCTACGGGCTGGGAGGCGTTCTGCTCCAGCAGCATGGGGAACACTGGAAGCCCGTGGCCTACTGCTCCCGACGGGTGAGTGACGCAGAGACAAGGTACGCACAGATCGAGAAAGAGTGCTTAGCCAGCGTCTGGGCATGTGAAAGGTTCGAGAAGTACTTGTTTGGGCTTGACAATTTCAGACTTGTCACCGATCATAAACCACTAGTGCCTCTCATGAACAGCAAAGACTTGGATAATGTGCCCATTAGGTGCCAGAGACTGTTAATGAGGCTGATGCGTTTCAATGCAGTGGCTGAATACGCACCAGGCAAAACTTTAGCTGTGGCTGATGCACTCTCCAGAGGCCCAGAGCAGTGCTACGGAGATGGTGCTTCTCATGATGATGTTGCAGCGCACATTGATGCCATCGTGTGCCAGGTGCCTGCCACACCTCAAAGGATGCAGGAGATAAAACAGAGCACGGATGGGGATCTGCAGCTCCAGACAGTGTTGGGCTTCATCAGACACGGCTGGCCTGAGTATGTCGATAAAGTGCCGGAGACAGTCAGAGACTTTTATCAGGTGAGAGGGGAGTTATCTGAGGTAGATGGTTTAGTCATCAGAGGCAGTCGTATCGTCATTCCCACAGAGATGAGGGAGGTGATCTTAGACAGAATACACGACGGGCACCAGGGGATAGTTAAGTGCAGAGAGAGAGCTAGCCAGTCAGTGTGGTGGCCCAAAATGACAGAGCACATTACAACAAAGATACAGCAATGTCAATTCTGCAGAGAACACAAGAACACACAGAGAAAAGAGCCTTTAATGTCAAGTGAGCTCCCATCCAGACCATGGCAGAAAGTTGGCATAGACCTGTGTGAGTACAAAAAGCAAAACTACTTGATAGTGTCTGACTATTATTCCAGGTTTTTGGAGATCCTAAATCTACCAACAACTACTAGCAGTCAGGTTGTAGCTAGGCTGAAGGCTACATTTGCACGTTTTGGTATCCCTGAAATTGTAGTTAGCGATAATGGGCCACAGCTAGTTTCAGAAGAGATGAGGAGGTTCAGTGAGGATTATGATTTCATCCATGTGACTTCAAGCCCACACTACCCCCAGAGTAATGGACAGGCAGAGAGGGCTGTTCAGATAGCCAAAAGCATATTAAGGCAGGAAGACCCTCTCCTCGCCCTGTTGACATACAGAGCTACACCCTCTTCTTCCACTGGAGCCAGTCCAGCGGAATTGCTCATGGGTAGGAGACTCAGAACCACCTTACCCACATTGCAGCATAACCTGAAACCGGCCTGGCCTAAAGAGGAACTGATCAAAACCGCTGACGCCGCAGCCAAATCGAGGCAGGCTTTCTACTACAACCGCAGGAACGGCGTGCGGACACTGCGCCCACTGAACTCGGGTGACGCAGTACTCACCAAACCTGATGGACAGAAAACATGGACAATGCCAGCAGTTGTTCACAGTCAGAGCTCCACTCCCAGATCCTACATAGTGGAGACAGCTCAAGGTGAACATTACAGAAGGAACAGGCGCCACCTGTTGGCTACACCCAAAACACTCACCTCTGTCAGCAGGGATCCTGACCATGTCACTCCAGGGGAGAGTGGAAACACGGATGAGTCCCGAGCAGCAGAAATGCCAACTTCCACACCATATGTTACTCGCTCTGGCAGGGTGAGCAAGCCAGCAATCCGGCTGGATTTGTGAGGCGTATGGACTTGTGTACTGTGGGAGATTTTTAATTTTTTGTGAAAAGGGGGGTGATATACAGGTTAAAATTGTTGGCAGTAAATGTTCAGAGAAATGTTTAGAAAATAATCTTAGAGGGGGAGATGTAATGAATGAAAGGTCACGTGTTTAACTTGACCTACTCACGGATGTACGTGCAGTGCGTGTGACGTATAGAGGAAGTTAGAAGCGCATGTTATGAAGGTTGTATGTCGGATGAACGCTAGTAAAAGCTACACAGTTAAGAACCTACGAAGTCGGCTCGTTCTTGAATTATTCTTATGTCAGTAAGACAAGGCGTCTACGGACATTACAATGAGTGTACAGTCTGTAGAAATACCTGAGGACGTCTGGGGCTTGATGACGACAGCAGCCTCCCGCGGCGAGCAACTGATGTCACTCTCAGAATCCAGGAGGGTCACGGCACGAATGTAACGGGGGCAGTCCTATGCTGTTCTCTGCTGGTCAGCCTGCTGCATGCCCGTCACTCTCATCATTAGCTCTGCGTTGTGTTCTAGTTGGGTGGGGCCCCAGGTGTTGTGGGGGCCCTCAGTCTCTCATCATCATCATCATCATCATCATGATCAAGGAAGGAGGGGGGACACACGGGACTCTATTTGGCCCACCTTGCCATTTATTTTGGTTTCAAACCCTTCGACAAACGTCCAGTCCTCCAGCGGGAGCGGTGTTTCTTACGGACGTGGGGGTCGAAGTTCAACCACTGCCCGGACTTCACTCGTGTGCGTTAGAAGGAGAAACCGTCCACGGGACTCCGATGTAAGAAAGGATAAACAAGTATTTTATCCCACGGCTTGCAGTATCTTCTTACAGGGATACTCAAGGTTACGTTCTCCTCAACCAGCAAAACTGTCCTACGGTAATAAATACGTGTGGCTCGGCTCGATTGCTGCTTGAGACTCCTCCCACAAAATAAAAATGGCCTCTCCCGCGTTCCCTCTTCCGTGTACCCACAAGACCTCTCTCTTAAAGCGACAGTACATGTATATGACGGTCGTTGGAAAACATACATAAAAGTAAATAATGACATAAAATAAAATGTAGTAAACACAAATAACAGCACACAGACAGGATTTGGTGATATTTCATACTCAAACAAAATAAAATAAAAACATTAATTTTAACCTGGTTACACAGGCTACCCTGCTAGCGCATCCTTCACCTGCAGCGCCTATTTCCATAACCACGGATGCATCGGACTATGCTGTTGGTGCGGTTCACGAGCAGTGGGTGGGTGGGGGGGGGCTTGGCAGCCTTTGGCCTTTTTCAGTCGCCAGCTTACACCCCGAGAGCGCAAGTATAGTACTTTTGACAGGGAACTCCTCGGTCTCTGGCTCGCCGTCCGGCATTTCCGGTTCCTGCTAGAGGGCCGCGAGTTTACTGCGTACGTGGACCACAAGCCCCTCACGTTTGCCATGTCCAAGACGGCCGAGCCATGGTCCGCTCGCCAGCAGCGACAACTCTCCTACATTTCGGAATTCACTACCGACATCCAGCACGTCGCTGGTAAGTCTAACCAGGTAGCTGACTGCCTCTCTAGGGCAGTGATTGGAGCGGTCCACCTAGGCCTGGACTATGCACAGATGGCCGCTGACCAGGCCACGGACCCGAGCATCCTCCGTCTCCGGACCTCCGACACGGGGCTCCGCCTGCAGGACGTTCCTTTCAGCGACACAGGTGTCACCCTCCCGTGTGACGTCTCCACAGGACAGCCCAGGCCCATCGTCCCGGACAGCTGGAGACGCCCCGTGTTTGAAGCTGTGCACGGCCTCTCTCATCCAGGCGGTAAGCCATCCGTGCGCCTGACCTCTGCTAAGTTTGTGTGGGAGGGACTTAAGAGACGTGAAAGCGTGGGCCGACTCGTGTGTTGCCTGTCAGCGGGCTAAGATACACCGCCACATTAAGGCGCCCCTGGAACGCCTCGCAGTGCCGGAGAGACGATTTGACCATGTCCACGTCGACCTGGTTGGTCCCCTACCCCCCTCCCATGGGTTCACCTACCTCTTCACTGTGGTGGACAGGACTACGCGCTGGCCTGAAGCTGTTCCCCTGGCATCCACGACGTCTGCTGATGTGGCCCGGGCTTTTATTGTGTCGTGGGTCTCACGTTTCGGTACGCCTTCCGACCTTTCATCTGACCGCGGGCCACAGTTTACCTCAGAGCTATAGAATGCTGTGAGTGAGGCTCTGGGCGTCAAGCCTCACCGCACTACCGCCCACCACCCTCAGGCGAACGGCCTATGTGAGCGCTTCCACCGGTCCATGAAGGCTGCGCTTCGGGCTACTCTCAAGGACTGCAATTGGGTCGACAAGCTCCCATGGGTCATGCTGGGCCTGCAGACCGCCCCGAAGGAAGACCTACAAGCCTCCTCTGCGGAGCTGGTGTACGGCACGCCGCTGCGAGTCCCAGGCGATTTCATGCCCAACGCAACGCGTCCCTGGTCAGCTGTGGACCAACGAGCCTCCTTGCTGGACGGGGTCAGAGCTTTCACACCCGTCCCTACCGCCCAACACGGCGCTCCGGTGTCCCAGGTGCCCCCAGGTCTGCAGTCAGCGGACTACGTGTTCATCCGTCACGACGCACACCGCCCCCCTCTGCAACCCCCTTATGACGGCCCCTTCCGCGTCCTGGAACGGGGAACTAAGCACCTGGTGGTAGATTTTGGGGGCACGGCCGAGCATGTTTCAATGGACCGAGTTAAACCCGCACACCTGGACTTGACGCAGCCGTTGGAGTTAGCCCAACCTCCTCGTCGCGGTCGTCCCCCGGCTCCGCCTCCTCCCCCTGTGGAGGCCCGCGCTGCCTCTTCTGCTCCTCAGGCCGACCTCCACAGGCCCGCGTCAATGCCTCCCAGAGACACTCCGGCCCCTGTTACCCGGAGCCGCCGCGGACGGCCTGTCGTCCCCCCGCGCCTGCCTGACTTCGATTACTAGGGCGAATTCTTGGGGGGCTCATGTGGTGGACACGTATTGGGGATAGAATTCACCCCAGGAACTAAGGGTTAAGTCAGGGTTGCCCTGGCAGGTTAACGCAGGGTTAAGTTATGGTTGTTCAGCCAGTTTTCTGGTTATTCTTGCCGCCTCCGCTCAGTCGAGCCTGTGGTTTTGTTGTCTCTCTGATTTACCGTTGATTAAAGAAAGTTGCCTACACGGCTAAAGTGTGAACCTACGGTCTTCTCCGTTCCTTCGGCTCTACAGCATCATGTTATTTTGCGGATAGCAAACTGCGCTTCCGCCTGGGCGAACCATGTCGTTGCCGATGACTCCCAGAACTCTGGCAATTTGAGAGAAACCGCGTTGATTTCGTCAACCATGTTCGTTTGAAAGATTGTCTCTGATAACTACCAAGAGACAAACGTCGGGGTCACCAGTGTAGAGGAGCTCAATCAGGAGTCGTGACAACTTTCTCTTTCGGCTACACAACGTGCACCATTTATTCCTTCACCATTACAACAACCACACAAAAAACCCGCGCAGCGGAACTGTACCACTGTAAACCCGAACCGAGAAAACAGCAACTGTAAACAAAGGTTCCTACTAGCTCAATAAGGGGAATTATGTATCCCTATAACCACTACACTAGCGTAAATACAGTGTTCAATGCTATACCTGATGAGTTACAACTTACATTTTATTCCTGCAAAGAAAATGTTAGTTTTATACTTACCTTTGTTTCCTGAAAAATAGAGGATGTTATCCTAACTGTAACTCTAGAGTGAGTAAGCTATTTTGTATTGTATACTGATGTATGCTTTTCTGTATGTTTATTTTCAGTTTCACACTTCCTTGTTATTAAATCCCGTCCATATACAACACTGGTCTGTTCCTTGGAGGATATGATGCAAGGGAGAGTTTAGCTGGCTGTAAAACCTAATACAGGACAAGAGTCAAATTGGATGTAGCAGTACAATTGCACTTCTGCCCTTTGCCTCGAAATGAATGAATTTTACTGTTGATAGATTTGGGAATCTAATTGTTCCTTTAAAATATAACTTTTAAATAATTTCTGACAATTTTGGAAACTTATATTGGCTTATATGAAGTTAACTAATTAATACAGTTATGAATAAGTTTTGTTAATACTTAGCAATTTGAATTACTACTGCTATTACAACTTTTACAGCTAACACCACCGCTACAACTGTTACGACAAACTACAATATTAATTGCCTCATTGTGCTTTTATAGATGACAGCTGCCATTTACAATTTACAGCACCACACCACAATGTTTTGTTTGCTATTGAATCCAGTTCAGTCTTTGTTTCCTTAAGTATGCCTGTTAATGTTTATAGGCATTCGATATTTCCACGTAATGCCATGAGTCAGGCTTAAACAGTTATTTCTGGTCTAAGTTCCTTACACCGGCAATGGAAAGAAGAACTGGAGTTGATCCTCAGGCGCTGCAGCTGCTCCTGTACAACAGGATGGGTTCAATGCAGAGAACAAATTTCATTATAAGAATACAACAGGGACGATTCTGAGATCAGACCTTTACGGGGGGATCAGCCCCTTGTGAGAATGACATGTATACAGTGCCTAGCAAAAGCAATCACCCACGTGCCCCAATCCCAAAAGTGAAGAATAGATTTATACTCTGTCGCTCCAATCTTCGAGTGGCAGTGATACGGTTCAAGCCATGTTTAGAATGTTATGACAAGTCTGCAGGACTTCCGGGTCATAGCGAAGCGAGGACGTCTTTCCAAAGCTCTCCTCGTCTTCTGTATAATGTATTCCTTAAAAACACGCTTCTCCTTTTTTTTTTACTTAAACCTGCGCCGTTTTGTAACTATCAGTGTTATTATCGTTACGATCATTGTTTGACCTGTAACAATAAGCGGCAGGGTTAAAAACACCAACAAGACCTCCAAGGTTTTTCCTGCATACAGGAATTTTTTGCGCCCCCCAAAGAGGTTTTAGCCAGCGCCAAAGGAAAATCACCAGCGCCAAAACGATAAGAATTTAGAATAAAAATAACAATTCAAATCCTCTCCGAAAGTGTTTAATAGCTTTGTTTCAAGTTCAGCCCATTCAGCCCATCTTTCTTGCAATTTCCGTGGTTTGGATCAATAGTCATCGAGTTAATAGAAGGTTATCAGTATCTTAAACATTTTGGCTTCATATCTATGGGTCCATTTCGTGTCATGTCGGAGATTTCCCGCGATTGTGAAGAGCGAGCTCAGAGTGACAGCGTCGCGTGAGCTCAGTGACAGCGAAGCTTGTTGAAGAAGGCAGCCGGCACATAGACAGCGGAGCTTTTTTGAAGACCGCCTTCGAGTCGGATCACCTGTGAGGTAAGTTTCCAGTGAAATTCAGTTTATTTTCTATGTACTGATTTGAGTATATGTACAGCTACATATTTCATTCCGGTTTGCCCGTCACTGACTGTGTAGTAGAGTAGACCGAAATCACCCCCACCAGACGCTCGTCGTCTCAAGCAGGCGCGCATTAATAAAATTCAGCTTGTTTTCAATTTATAAATATCACGAGTAATGTTAGGCTATAAAATATGTATACATGTATAACCATCCCGTTCTTAATAATAAGAATTTACGTATTATTGTATTGTCTGTATTGTTGTTGCGGAGAAAAGAGAAGTGTTAGGGTTTGTGGAAGACCCCAAGCGCACGACACTAGACAGAGATGGGGTTAGCCGAAACTGGCGTACTTTATTCCTTGCGCGTACAACAGTCAAACACAGGAAGGCAATAAGCGACAAGAAAACGGGAAGTCCAAGGGAAAAAAACTCGCGGGTAATCCAACCGGGAACACGGCAGGATACTTCCACGGGGAAACTTTGCAAGGGAAACCATAAACCAAGGGCTGGGGTGAACTCGGAGAGAAAAGCACCGTAAGGGAAGAGTAGCCACTACTGCGATGAGATTACGGCACGACCTGAAAACAGGCGCTGGGAGACCACCAAATTTAAGCCCAGCCCTGACGGCTAAGGCCGGCCCTGACGAGCTGATTGGCTGCCGGCGCGGGGTGGGCGGGCCACGGCGCGGGGTGGGCGAGCCGTGATGCTACGTTCAGACCAAAGGCGGTGCGAATTTTTTGGGCGGCGCGAATGCATGCAAAGTCAATGAGAGGAGGCGAATGGGCGGAATAATTCGCGGCGAAATTACGGGCGGCGCGAATTGGGCGAATCGAGCGACGAACGCGCCTTCGCGGGAGTTCAAAAATGTCCAACTCGGGCGAATATTTCGCCAGGCGATAACCAATCACTTCAAGTAGGGTTAGAACCCGCCTTCATGTTGGGAAAGAATACACGCCCCCTACCCAGAATTCTTTTCGGTCGCCGTCCAAACGCAACTCCTGAATGAGCCGGTGAAATTCGCCAAGCTGGGCACGTCTCCGGTTTATGCTATGAACCCAAACCGAACGGTGACGCCGGTTTCGGCGGCGCAATTTGATAAAAGCAGAGCCACCGCAACTGATCTCTTTCGCTCATCCATGATGATCACAAGTAAACACAAACTGCTCGTGTGTGGTATTTGTTGTGTGCGGTCTAGCAAACTTGCCAACCGCGTTGGTGTAACTAGACTGCTTGTTGTGACGTCAACACAGCGAATTCGCGTTCTGTTCGAACACACCTGGCGGAGCTGTCGGCCAAACACGGGCCAACAAAGCGGCGCGAACTCTCTCGTCGCCTTTGGTCTGAACGTAGCATAACAGTACCCCCCCCCCCCTCCACGGGCACCACCAGGCGACTTGCCCGGCTTGTCGGGATGGGAATGATGGAACTAAGGGAGCAGCCCAGGGTCCAGGATGAGCTGGCGGGAGACCCAGCTACGTTCCTCCAGACTGTAGACTTCCCAGTCCACCAAATACTGGAACCCCCGTCCTCGGCGCCGGACGTCCAGCAGCCGGCGGACTTTCCACTGTGGGTGCCCATCCACGATCTCAGGGGGAGGCGGAGCTGGGGCCGGAGGCATCAGAGGACTGTGGGAGACAGGCTTAACCCGAGACACATGAAAAACGGGATGGTTTTTCAAGGAAGCCGGAAGCGTCAGACTCACCGCCGCGGGGCTGAGAACCTTCCTGATCTCAAAGGGCCCGACAAACCGGGGGTTCAGCTTCTTCGCGGTGGACTGAAGCGGGAGGTCCTTCGAGGACAGCCACACCCTTTGGCCTGGTTGGTACGTAGGCGCTGGGGACCGGCGTCGGTTGGCTCCCCGACCGGCGCGCTCAGCTGCCCAGAGCAGAGCAGCTCTGGTCACCTCCCAGACGCGACGACACCGGTTCAGATGGGCCTGCACGGAGGGAACTGCCACTTCCGACTCCTGCGCAGCAAAGAGAGGGGGCTGGTAGCCCAGGGACACCTCAAAAGGTGAGAGGCCGGTGGCAGAGCTGACCAGGAAGTTGATGGCATACTCGACCCAGGGGAGGAACCGGCTCCAGGAGCTGGGCTTCTTGGCGGCCACGCACCGGAGGGCAGACTACACGCTCTGGTTCAGCCTCTCCGTCTGCCCGTTAGTCTGTGGGTGATATCCAGGAGGAGAGACTAACAGAGGCACCCAACCCCTTACAAAAGGCCCGCCATACCTGGGAGGCGAACTGGGGCCCTCGGTCCAAGACGACGTCCAGGGGACGGCCGTGGAGACGGAACACGTGGCCCGTCAGGAGGTCCGCTGTCTCAGAAGCCGATGGGAGTTTGGGGAGGGCCACCAGGTGCACTCCCTTACTGTCAGGATCACAGTGTTACCCTGGGAGGGAGGCAGTCCGGAGACAAAATCCAACGCCAAATGGGACCAGGGCCGGCTTGGAGTTGGGAGGGGCTGCAGCAGACCCGCGGGTGCCTGGTGAGAGGCCTTGCTGCGAGCACAGACGGAGTAGGCCTTTACGAAGTCCCAGAATCGTTCCTCATGGTGGGCCACCAGAAACGCCGAGCCAGGAAGGTGAAGGTGCGGTGGACACCCGGGTGGCAAGCAAACTGACTGGCATGGCCCCACTGAAGAACCCGGGACCGGACTGAGTCCGGGACGAACAGGCGGCGTGGAGGCACGTGGCTCGGGGCGGGATGGGAGCGCAACGCCTGCCTGACCATGGTCTATATGCCCCAGGTAACCACGCCAACCACCCTGGCCTCAGGAAGAATGGGAGTCGGCTCCTCTGTAGCTGGCTCCCTCCTCGGGTGTTGTCGGGACAGGGAGTCTGCCTTCGTGTTGCGGGACCCGGGGCGATAAGTCAGCGTGAAGTCAAACTGACTGAGGAAGCTGGCCCACCGTGCCTGCCGACCATTGATGCGCTCGGTTGCTCGGATGAACGTCAAGTTCTTATGATAAGTCCAGATGGTGAACGGCTGTTCCGCCCCCTCCAGCCAATGGTGCCACTCCTCCAGAGCAGCCACCACTGCCAGCAGCTCCCGGTTCCCGACATCGTAGTTCTCCTCGGCAGGGAGGAACCGGCGAGAGAAGAAGGCGCATGGATGGATCTTCTGGTCAGACGCTGACCGCTGGGAGAGGACAGCCCCCAACCCGGTGTCTGAAGCGTCCACCTCCACAATGAACTGCCTCTTGGGGTCGGGGTGGAGCAGGACCGGGGTGCCGGTGAACCTCTCCTTGAGGGACTGGAACGCAGAGCGGGCAGCCGGGGACCAGATGAACGGCTGGGAGGGGGAGGTCAGCCTGGTGGGAGGTTCTGCCACGCGGCTGTAGTTCCTGATGAACCTCCGATAGAAGTTCGCAAACCCGAGGAAGCTCTGTAATTCCTTCCGTGATGTGGGATCGGGCCAGTCCACCACAGCCTGGATCTTGCGGGGGTCGGCCCGGGTCTGTCCCCTCTCAACGACGAAGCCCAGGTAGTCAACGGAAGGGGAATGGAACCGGCACTTCTCTGCCTTGACGAAGAGCCGGTTCCGGAGGAGACGTTCGAGTACCCAGCGGACATGCTGGACATGTACCTCGAGGGTCCTGGAGAAGATGAGGACGTCATCGAGGTAGACCACCACAAACTCGTCGAGCATGTCGCGAAGAATGTCATTCACGAGAGCCTGGAATACCGCCGGGGCGTTGGTGAGGCCGAACGGCATGACCGGGTACTCATAATGACCCCAGGGCGTCTTAAAGGCTGTCTTCCACTCGTCCCCCTTCCGGATCCAGACCAGAAGATAGGCACACCGAAGGTCCAGCTTTGTGAAGACTGTAGCCTGGGTGAGGGGTTCAAGGGTGGAACTCATGAGAGGAAGGGGGTACTTGTTCTTGACGGTTATCTCAATGAGTTGGCGATAGTCAATGCAGGGTCGGAGGCCCCCCTCCTTCTTCTTTACGAAAAAGAATCCAGCTGCCACCTGGGAGGACGAGGGCCGAATGAGCCCCGCTGCCAAGGACTCGGAGATGTACTCGTCCATCGCAGCCTTCTCGGGGATGGTCAGACTGTACAGACGACTGCTGGGAAGGGGTGCCCCAGAGTGGAGGTCGATAGCACAGTCATAAGGCCGATGAGGAGGAAGAGATTGGGCCCAGGTCTTGCTGTCAGAAAAGCTGCACGCCTGGTCACCCTGCAAGCCACTCCAGAAGGCGAAGATGAGGGAAACTCTAGCACCTCAGTTCCCCCTCAGTAGACTGTTTTCATCTTTCTATGGAGCAAATGTAATCTCTACATTTGGGGGCGGCTGTTAGAAAGGTTCCAAAGGTGTGTGTGTGTGTGTGTGTGTGTGTGTGTGTGTGTGTGTGTGTGTGTGTGTGTGTGTGTGTGTGTGTGGATCACCATTCGTACCGCCTTCCGTTGTGGGGAGGAAATTTCCTTTAACTTCTGCGAGAAGTTTGACTGTTTGACTGACAGACTGGAAACCAGCGTGAGGTTGTGGAGTGAGATTACCATAGGAGTTAAGGGAGAGTTTGATTATATTTCCCTCCCGTCCCCCGAAAAACCTGCTGTGTTCGTGTGCGTCCAGAGAAATGTAAGTTGTGCTCACTGGATATAACTTAGCTGCTTTGTTAGCTTTCTGTAATTACAGTGTGAATGAGTAGTAGAAAGGAACCGAGCTAACGGTTAGCAGCTAACAGCTTTCACGTTTGTGCTCATGCTTCCGACAGGACTTAACAGGTGTTATTTATGTATAATGTTGCCAATGATTACTTTGTATTGTTTCATTTGCAGAACCACACACACACACACACACACACACACACACACACACACACACACACACACACACACACACACACACACACACACACACACACACACACACACACACACACCTACTTGTCAAAAACATCTTTGAAGATAACATCTTTGCATTTTTGCCGATGCACCACAGTGGTCACATACTCCCAACCAGCTAGTTACAGTCCGAGTTAGCAAACCTTCATTACACTGTTAGCGGAGGAGTGTTTTTCCAATCTACTCATCGATTTGAAGAAAGCAGAAGACATATCACCAGCCATAGACTCGTCCTGTGACCGAACCGATATGCAACAGATCTGTATTCACAATTTTATTTAATTAATTAATGTATTTATTTATTGCTGGGAAGACCTTTCGGGAAGAGCTACTTTGTTTGCTTCCTCTGTCCGGGTGCACAACTGGGGAAATTATCTTTAATGAATTAACACATTTCTTTGAGAAGAATGGCTTGGATGTGAACAAAAATGTGTCCCCTGTCACCGATGGGGCTCCGTCAATGGTGGGACAACACAAAGACTTGGTAAGCAGACTTGCCGTTGTTAACCCCCAGCGCTCTTAGCATTTCATTGCATTATTCACATATCAGTGTTGTGCACCGAACTGTGTGGGGAAATCAGTGGCGCGATGGATACTGTGACGAGACTGGTAAATTTTCTTCGCGAGAGTTCTAGTCTGCAACATCGCCTAATAACAACCTGTCTTTAAATGTCAATAAGGTAAAAGAAATCATTGTTGACTTTAGAAAGATCAGGGGAAATCACATTCCTATTTCCATCAATGGGTCATCTGTTGAAATTTTGGAAAGTTTTACATTTCTCGGTTTACACATCACAGACACCCTCATGTGGTCTCTCAACATCAATTGCATCCTCAAGAAGGCAGAGCAGAGACTGTATTTTGTATTTTCTGAGGCGTCTCGAACTTTTATGGCAGTACCATGGAGAATGTCTTGACAGGCTGTTTCACAGCGTGGTTTGGCAACCTCACTGCTCAGGACTACAGACTACTGCAAAGGACTGTAAAGACTAACAAAAATCGTTGGCATGGAACTGCCGCAACTTCATAATATTTACACAACTCGCTGTAAAAGGAAAGCCCAAAACATCATTAAGGACTCCAGCCACCCCGCTCATGTTCTGTTCTCACTCCTTCGCACTCCTTCAATCTAAAAAAAAAAAACGTTACCGGAGCATCAAATCACACATCCCCCATCTCAGTATGTTTCTTTCCACAGGCAGTTAGGTTGCTCAACAGCTGACACACTCATATATATACACCTTACACGGTTGTGTTATCATGTACTTTTCTATATTGTATGTATAATGTATGAATTCATTGTGTACATAGTCTATACAGGTCTGTAGTGTTGTCTGTTTTTGAGGGGGCTAGGTAGGTTTGTCCTTGTGTGCTTTGTCCTTGTGTCCCTTGTGGTAAGGTGGAGAGAGCCAGAGCACAGGAATTTCATTGTATTCTAATATACTTAACGATAAAGTTGAATTTGAACTTCAACTTGTATTCACGAGGCACAGAGGACAGATCGGGAAACTCCTCCTGCAAAACAGCAACTGGAGGCAAAGGACAATGGGCAGCAAGCAGACAGTGAGCGTGACAGAAAGCTCCACTCCAAAACAGAATTATCAGTCCAGTTGATATGAATGGAGGAATGAATGAATCATTTATTTCAGTCATACATTTGTGTTCATATGTGACAGACAGAAAGAAAAGAAAAAACATCATCGTATAACTTTACATCAGTCCATTATAGACAACAAAACTCAATCAATCATTGACCGAAAAAGGAATAGGCTGAAGCCCAAGGTTTATTGCTGCCTATCCTATACAGCCTTAAGTTTACCTAGAATATCAGTTACAAAAGGAAGAAGAGGAAGAAGAAGAAAATTTATACTAAGTTGTAATCCTTAATTATTTTACATTTTAAAGATTTTCTGAAACTCGAAAAGCGAGCTACACAATTTCAACTCATTATTAAGACCATTCCATAGCTTGACTCCAAAAACTGAAACACATCTGTATTTTACATTGATTCTCACTTTGCATGTTTCAAAAATACACAACCCTCTTTCTTTTTATATTTTATTTTCAGTTTTTCGGTTTTATAGTCAACACACACACAAGATAAAACAAAACAAAACAAAACAAAAAATAACAGACAAAAAACAAAAACAACAAAAAAGGAGGGGAAAAAAGAGCTGCCAGACATATATAGGTATATAATATAGCTTGGTTCACAGCAGTTTTCAAGAAATTACACAGGTATTACAAGAGTACAGATAAAAGGTAAAGAGTACCGGGTTGCATCACTACAGACTGTAATTAAACATTATTTTTCTTTTAGACAGTCAATGAATGGACCCCATATGCTCAGGAATCTATTGGGTGCTTTAGATTTATGGAAGCGTATTCTCTCCATCTGTATGATTATTATAATTTCATTGAGACATTTCTGAAAGTAGGGGGGCGTAGGTGATTTCCAATCTGTTAGGATAATTTTCTTTGCAGCTACCATGCCAACCATCAATGCCGATTGTTCCTCAGGTGTATAGCTTAAAGCAAACTCTCAGCATCCAAAGAGTGCCAGCTCTGGATCAGGAGGAATGTCCCTTTCATAGGCTCCGGAGAACCACTGGAATATTTCACACCAAAAATTTGTATATGTGAGGACAGAACCAGAAAAGATGCGTGAGAGAACCTTCTTCAATTTTGCATCTATCACACAGTGGAGAAACGGATGGGCAAATTTTGTGTACTTTGGTCTTTGAATAGTGGAGTTTATGGATGACTTTGAATTGGATCAGTTTATAGCTGACATTGATCGAGCAAGTTTGGATTCTAGTCAGACCTTCATTCCAAGTGTCGTCAGACACTTAAAGATTCAGTTCAGTGCACCAGGCTTCCTTCAGATGTTAGTAGATACAGAGGTGGTAAACAGACACACAAAGCGAGATATCAGATGTCAGAGGAAGCTGCAGGAGGTTATAGAATGGGCAACTCTCTGGCCTGTTTCAAAATTTGGAATTTTGTCTTTGACATAATGCCTAATTTGGAGATAACGAAAGAAATGGGAGTTAGGGATGTTAAATTTTGTTTTCAACTGATTAAATGATGCAAACTTTTTATCTATATATAAATCTCCAAGGGTCGCAATACCCCCGTCCTTCCAGACAGCAAACACCTCATCCATCTGAGATGGCAAAAAGGAATGGTTATTACATATACGAGTGTATATTGAGACATTATGGAGTTTGCTAACACTTCTGATCCAGAATCTTAAGAGAGTTTCTTAGAAAAAAATATTACCAATCAATTTATCAGGGGATTCTGTCTTGAAAAAAAGTCAAGTACAAAGGGAACTTTTTTACTGCTGTAGTTTCAATGCTTAGCCAAAAGGGGGAGTTGTCTCCTTTCTGGGATGTCTTATCTGGGAATCCCCATTGCCAGTAAATCAAAGCCCTTGCATTGGCTGCCCAATAATAGTTCCTAAATACAGGAAGGCCTAAGCCTCCCTCCTTTATTGGCTTTTGCAGATGTGCTTTAGCTAGAGTCCAGTTTCTTTAAAAATGATGATGTCAGAAAGATTGGCAGATTCTGAAATAAGTACAAAAACCTGGGGAGAGACACAATCTTAATTGCGTTTATACGCCCCACCATAGACAATGGCAGAATCCTCCACTTCTCTATGTTCAATCTAAGCTTTGTCAGCATATCGGCATAATTGAGTTTAAATAAGAGTTTGGAATTTCGTGGTATTATAACCCCTAGATATGTCACATGATCATAATTTAGTTTAAATGGTAGAGTATTAAGGAAATCTGAATCTATACTGTCCGATAGTGGCATGAACTCACTCTTACCCCAATTAATCATGTAACCAGAGAGTTTGCCAAATGATTTAACAAATTCTAACAAGGGAGGAACAGAGGCTTCTGGGTTGGTGAGATATATCAGTGTATCATCAGCAGAAAGGCTCACACGGCTTTCCCGGTTTCCTATCTGAGTACCTCTGATACTGGAATGATTCCTAATTCCTATTGCAAGGAGCTCAACGACTATGTCGAAAAGTAAGGGAGATAGAGGATCCCCCTGTCTAACCCCACATTGTAAGTCAAAAAGCCCAGATCTGTCACTATTGGTGAGGATAGAGGATGATGGGCAGAGATACAGCATTTTGACCCATGTAATGTAGGAATCCCCAAACCCAAATCTTTGACGTGTTTCAAACATGTAGGGCCACTCTATCTGATCAAATGCCTTTTCGGCATCGAGGGACAAGATGGCCGCTCCAGAGTCCCCGACCTGGTTGGTCTATAAATTATTCAGAAGCCTACGTACATTGCAAAATGAGAATCTACCAAGGATAAACCCCGTTTGGTCAGGGTGTATAATTAACAAAATACGCCTCCCCAATCTGTTAGCTAGCATTTTTGTAACCAACTTTTGATCAAAGTTGAGGAGCGCAATGGGCCTTATTTAAAAAAAATATTTTTTTTAACAAAATACACGTATATGCCTCGCATAGGGACTTAGGCAATCTGTTATTTTTAATGGAGTGGTTAATCATCCGGAGTAAAAGTGGGGCAAGTGTCTTATGAAATGCCCTGTAAAATTCACAACCAAACCCATCTGGGCCTGGCGCTTTACCAGAGGGAAAAGTTTTAATTGCCTCTATTAATTCGCTCTCTGTAAAAGTTGAATCTAATTCTAACCTAGCTGACTCATCCAGTTTTGGCAAATTAAGAGAGTTGAAGAAGCCAGCAAAGTCTGCTCTAGTGGCTTGAGACTTAGCGGTGTATAATTCTGAATAAAATTCTTTAAATCGGTTGTTTATTTCTCTATGGTTAATTAATAAATCACCTGTTTTGGATTTAATTTTGTGAATTGCATGGCTCGCCTGCGCCCCCTTTAATTGTCTGGCCGACAGCCTCTCCGGTTTGTCGCCCAACTCAAAATGTCTCTGTCTGGGCTTGAGTAAGAGTTTGCTAATGCTTCCACTGAGAATACAGTTCCACTCACGTTTAACTTTGGGTTCGCGAAGCGAACCCTAGTTATATGAACAACGACAAAATGGCTGAGAGGGTTATTGCATTGTGACATCATCCACAATAGCTCGCTGGAAAAAAGAAAAACGATGGAGGTGCATTCCCCGTGCCAATCCCGGACAATATGACCCCCTGTGGTCATATGTCCTCCCACCGACCCCGTATTGGCACGCCCACCGGAAGCGCTATTCCTCTTTGTAAGTCGAACCATCTCCAACTAAATGAGCACCACACCTGTGGCCCGGGTAGGAGGAGAACGGCTCTATTCTCAGCCATTTTGTCGTTGTTCATATAACTAGGGTTCGCTTCGCGAACCCAAAGTTACATTTCACATACTCCAAAATGGCTGAGAGGGTTATTGCATTGAACAACGACAGGATTCGTGCCTCCATTCCCTAGCCGTCCAATGAACCCTTCAAACCCCTGGTGGGAAGGGGTACGCGTTCTGATGAGAGCATCCTAAGAGGCCTGCTCCAGAACAGCGTCGGCAACCGACCGCACCTTAACGTGCCGGTAATAATGCCGCAAGAAAGTGGTCTCACCACTCCAAACCGCCGCCTGGCGGATGACCTCCCAGTCGATACCTGACAACACAGCTATCGACGTAGCAGTCCCTCGGGTAGAATGCGCCTTCAGCTTAGGAGCTGTTTTACCCGCTTTGGTATACGCCTCCGTAATACCATCCACCAGCCAGTGTGCTAGCCTCTGGGTGGAAAGGGCATAACCTGGTTTGCTCACTCTGTAGGTCAACAGCAGCCGGTCAGACCTACGAATATCTGCTGTGCGCCGCATGTAAATGCGTAAAGCCCGTACAGGACATGAGAGGTGCAAGCGTTTCTCATCCCTAGTCACCGGTGACGGATGAAACGCGTGTATCACCACCGGGGCCCTACTCGTCAGGACAGACACAGTTTTGGGCACGAAGCTGGGGTCTGTAAAGAGCGTGACCATCAGATCACCAGAAAACACCATCCCCTTGATGGTGAGTGCAGTGAGCTCACAACCCCTCGCTGCGGTGGTAAGTGCCAAGAGCACAGCCAGCTTAGCCGAGACATAACGCATGTCTGCCGTAGACATGGGTTCAAAGGGATCTTTCTCTAGTGCGCGCAGAACAAGGGAAGCATCCCAAGTTTCAGCTCTCGTAAGCTCCTTAGCTGAGAGCTTCTTAGCACCCAACAGGTACTGCGTCATGAGCGGGTGCGTGAAAACCGTGCTACCCTCGATCTTCCCCCGGAAGAACGTGAGAGCCGATACACAGACTTTGACCGAGGAGAAAGACCATAGTCTATCACTCCTACAGACCTCCACAAAAGTCAGTATAGGGCCAGTCCCTACTGACAAAGGGTCCATGTCGCGTTCAGCGCAAAATTGGTCAAATCGATTCCAGTACCCCTGGTACCTGGAATACGTGGAGTCTTTACGCCCCGCTAAGATGACACGAATCACTTGCGCACTAAGTCCCATAGCTAAGAGCCTGGCTTTGTAAGCATCCACGCCGCTAGTCGGTAGCCTCCTATCCAGGGGCCCTCCCGTAGCAGCCCTCCTGCTTGCGTGAGCGCGTCCGCCCACTCCGGGACGTCGAACCGCTCGCCTACTATCCAGGGCACTATTCGCGGAAACCACGGGGTGCTCGGTTCGTACGGGGCCACGAGAACTAACCGACCCCCTGTGCGCTCGAACTTGACCACCAGGTCTAGGAGGCACCTGCGCGGGGGGAATGCGTAAAGCATCTCCTCGGGCCATGGATCTAGTCCAAGCGCGTTGACCCCCAACGGCGCTAGGTCGGACGGGAGCATCGAGTACCAACGAGGGCACTTGTAATTGAGTTTCGATGCGAACAGATCCACTTGAGCTACCCCGAACCTCTCCCAGATCATAGCCACTATGGCTGGGTTGAGGCTCCAATTGTCCGCATGCGGGCCGCCTCTCGAGAGGATGTCCGCTGCTTCGTTGTCCTTCCCAGGAACATGAAGCGCCCTGACTGATAGCGCGTTGCTGTTGACCCTAATCCAAATTTGCATGGCCAACTCTCTGCAACGCTTGGACTTCATACCGCCTTGGCGGTTGATGTAGGCCTTGGCCGTCATGCTGTCTGTCATTATCAGTATGTGACGGCCTACGAGATCCTGAGCGAAATGCTGGATAGCCAGCCAAATCGTCTCTGTCTCGCGCGCGTTGATGTGGACCTTCTCCCCAGACGGCCACACTCCTCGCGTTGTTTTGTAGCCAAGGATGGCCCCCCAACCCGAGAGGGACGCATCCGTATAAATCGTTACCTCAGGTCCCCTGGGGCCCATAGGGACCCCAGACATGTCCACGCAGGCTCTGTTCCAGTGGTCTAGGTCCTGCCCTACCACGCGCGGGACCAGGATAAGATGGTTGTTGTACCGGCGTTCGTTGCCGTATTTCAAGAAGTGAACTGCGAACCACAATTGCAGTCTCCTCATGAACAACAGACCTAAAGGAACAACTTGGTGAGCCGATGCCAGAAGGCCCAGCAGCCTCCTGATCATCCGATAAGTGACATATGTCCCCGGGACGAAATGTGCTAACGTGGTCCTGGTGGAATGCCATCTCTCTTGCGTAAGGGTTGCGCGCATGGATACCGTATCCAAACTCAGACCCAGATACGTTGCCTGGCACGAAGGCCATGGCGCGCTCTTCTTTATGTTGATAGTGAAACCCATGTACTCCATGAATTCCATCAACTCCTGAGTATGGAGTATTGCTTGTTCCGGCGACCGGGCCAACACCAACAGGTCGTCTAGGAACCATGCCAAGCGCATACCTTTGCGCATCAACACTCCGAGCGCTGCTTTCACACACCTTGTGAATGTCAGAGGAGAGAGGCGATATCCGAACGGGAGGCATGTGTACTGGTAACACTGACCCCGGTAACAGAACCGAAGATACTTTCTGTGTCTTTCCGCAATCGGACAATGATAGAAAGCATCTTTTAGGTCGACCGAAGTTAGCCAATCGGACTGTGTCACCATTGACAGCAGAACCGGTGTGCGTAACATTTTGAAACTGACCTTCTCTACATACTTGTTGAAGGGTTTCACATCTAGGATTGGGCGCATGCCCCCATCCTTCTTCGGGACCAGAAAGTAATGGCTGTAAAACCCGTCTTCTCTTTCTAGGGGAGGAACCACCGTGATTGCCCCTTTCGAGAGTAACTCTGTGAGTTCGTTGTCTAGGATTTGTGCTTCGGCCACCGACCCCGGTTCCGTATGCACTATTCCCAAGTACGGGGGTACAATACCGTTCTCGAAAAGGATTTGGTGTCCGTGGGCTATCTGATCCAAAACAGAAGCCGACGGGACCAATTCCTTCCATCTGTGTAACATGAGTGACTGAGGTCTCGTTGCCTCCTGTACCTTGCTGTTCAGGTAGCGCGCGTAAGTTGCGCGTAAAGGGTCTGGGGAAGCCCCGCCCGCCATGCCCTGCATCCATGGGGGGGCTTCGTCCTTGTAAAGGAGACCCAGATGGGGGAATTGGCGTTTTGAACCTTTCCAAATTACCATTTGACCCATCAGAGAGACTAAACATTGTCGCATCATAGTCCCCTCCCAGGGGCTCATTTGCGCTCATGTCATTATTATCCAATATTTCCAGCAGGGATGTTATTACATTGTTATCATCATCTTTACCTAAAGATTCAGACAGACAATCAGACTTGCGTTTCAAACCTTTTAAAACGCAATCACCATCATCACCAACATAAAAACTTGTATTCACATTCACAACCTTTGGAATAGAACAAGTAGACTGTGCATCAGAAACCAAAATAAAAGGCGCAGTGTTTAGCCCTGCGCACGCTGTGTCCCCTGAACAAGCGTCTATATCGCCGGAGACGGCTCTGGAATCAGTCTGTTGGTGTGGGTCGTAACATCCTGCCGAAACACGTCACTTGGCAGCTCCCTTCTTGGAAGTGTCTGTGCTGTCCGGCTTGGCCGCCTTGGCCGCTGGATCTGTGGAAGACTGGGAGTTTGGACGTGAGCCCTGTCCACGCCCGTGCCCCACTTTACCACCTCTTTTTGGATAAGTCTCTCTCCATTTCTGCTTGCGCGCAGGCTTGTCCCCCTGCCCTGTGCCCACCGCGGGCTTAGGGGTAGGCGGGTTCTTCGTCATCGGGAGAAGCTCCTTGTGCAAGGTTTCGCGCTCGGCCTGGGCGGCCTTGTATTTGCTGATAATGTCCGGGGTCGTTCCAAACAGGCCCTGGTTCCCTGCGCAGGAGTGGGCCATCCACTCCTTGCAGAATTCCTCTTTTACCCCGGCTGTCTCTAGCCAGAGACGTCTGCGCGAAAGGGTGGAGGCAGCTGCGCTAGAACCGCACTCTAGAGCGATGGAATACAGCAGCGATCCCAGGGAGTCAGCTATGCGTTCCATTTCGAAGATGTACTCACAACCTGCTTCGCTGGCCACTACGTCACCGAACTCGGCCCCGTCGATACCTGCTGTAGCGATGGCGGCTTTGCTTTGCTCGACGTTTGATAGGCTGCAGAGCTTGCGCATGTACGCCGTTATCATCCCAGCCGTTGAGACGAGTCCAGCTGCGCGTGTACTGGCGTGCCATGCATCACACGCGTAACGATCCACCTGTTGGCCCCACTGCGAAGGGTGTTTGGGAGTATCACGAGACCCCACCTTGGTGTTAGGGTTGAACGATAAAACGTCCCTCTCTGGTTGCGGAATTTTCCAGTCTTTGTAGTTGAGGTTCCTAACCTCGACTGCTAAGACGTCAACCCCCTTCTGACTGAACTTTGAGGACGATTTAAGTAGCGGATCCGCCTCCGCCCGCTTAAACGCTCGTTCGATGTGAGGATAAGGTGGTAGAGTGGAGTCCCTGACCCTCTCTGCCATTCGTGGAAAATCGGCTACCACCGGATCTTGAGGATTGCCCGGCTCGGTAACGATGTCAACAGACTTGACCGCTCGCGCGAACAGATCGCGGAAACTAGCGAGGAATGTTTCGGACCCACGTTGCATGGCGTCGCCATCTTTGTTTGGTTGAGACGAACTTGGCTGGTCGTCTTCCACGCCCTGATCGTCTACTTCCTCAGGCAGTGAATCCTCGGGTTCCGCACCCGCCGAATAACATGCCACGGATTCACCAGGGAGAGATAGGATCTCATTGATCCAGTCCTCTCTAACTATCCCGGATGGTGGGATAGCCTCTGGCTCCGGAGGGATGCTAATGCTAGCCGCCGTCCCGTGACTGTAGCTAGGAAGCATCGGAGGGGTGTTGCTAGCCTCCGCCCCATGGCTATAGCTAGGTAGCACCATGCTAGCCGCCTCGTTAGCAGGTGCGAAGGGATCTGCAAGTCCCCATCTTTGACGGTACAGGGCAGCCCACCTTTGGCGCCCCGATCCTCTGATGGTTTTACAGAAATTGCAGTCGATCTCATTACGGTCTACATCCCTCAAGTAGCCCGTGTAGTGAACATGCGGGATATGGGAGACACAGTCCGGATGGGGGTCCCATCGGAGCGTCGCCGGTTTAACACACCCGCACCAAGCGTAGAATCCGGCCACATCGACCGGATTAACGAACATCTTGGCGATAAAAGGTAAGCTAACTATAAGTTAGTATCTAATATACCAGTATATCACTAGATTACTTGCGTATTTGCAGTTTTCCTCTTAGTCCCAGCGAGAGAGAAACAGCCATCGACCGATCTCATTTAGTTGGAGATGGAAAGAGGAATAGCGCTTCCGGTGGGCGTGCCAATACGGGGTCGGTGGGAGGACATATGACCACAGGGGGTCATATTGTCCGGGATTGGCACGGGGAATGCACCTCCATCGTTTTTCTTTTTTCCAGCGAGCTATTGTGGATGATGTCACAATGCAATAACCCTCTCGGCCATTTTGGAGTACGTGAAATGTAACCTCAAGATCTTATTATAATCTTTTTGTAGAAAAGAGTTCCTGTAGGACTGTTCAAGAGTTGGGAGTATATTTTCAATCTCCACCAACCGATGATGATGTTCCCTTTTTTTGGAGGCTTCAAATGAAATTATATTAACTCCTCATTATTACTTTTTTTCCTTAAATTTATTTCTGATTTTTCCCCTTTTTTCTCCCAATTTAATGGCCAATCGATCCCTTTTTCTTTTTTTTCAGTTTAAACACCCACCCTCGTACTGCATGCGTTCGCATACTGCGTCTTTCCGACCGGCAGTCTAGAAGGAGACTGCCTCACCACTTTCGTCACAAGGCAAATCCAGACCGAACCACTGCTTTTTCCGACACACACAGAGACGCATTCATGTGACGAACACAAGCCGACTCCACCCCCTTTCCGAAGACAGCATTGCCAACTATTGCTTCTTCGTCGAGTCGGGCCATAGTCGGATCTGACGAGACCGGGGCGCGAACCCCGGTCCCCAGTGGGCAACTGCATCGACACAAAGCCGATGCTAGACCGCTACACCACGCGGACCCTGCTCAGTACTACTTTGAGGGTCTCCCAGAGTATGGAATCTGACACTTCCCAAGTATCATTAGTCTCAAGGAACTCCTTAATAAACCTTTGGTCTGTGAGCAACAATGGATTAAAGCACCAATAATAACTTTGTTTGGGCAAATCAATCTTCAGTTTTAGTGATACTGGACTATAGTCTGATATTAATATGTTGTAATACTTAGTCTGATCAATGTTAGATACTAATTTTGCGTCCACTAGAAAATAATCAATTCTTATATATGACTTATGGACGTGAGAGAAAAACGAATAGTCTCTGTCCATTGGGTGTTGTAGTTTATGTTTATGTTTATTAGATCCCCATTAGCTGTTATGCAAGGCAACAGCTACTCTTCATGTGGTCCACATTAAAAACTTCCTACAACAACATCCATGTATACACATGCTTTCACATGCATGCATACATAAAAAAGCACAATTGCATCATTAAATTCAATTCATCCCCCACCCCATCCCACCCACCCACCTCAATTAAACCAGCATTATTAGAGAAGCCAAACGCATAACCCCCCCCCCCACACACACACACACACACTTACAGTAGCATTGATCACAGACTGCTCCTACCAACTGCTTTGAGCTACATATTTCAGAATAAAAATATAAAAAGTTATATATTAGACAGTTTAGACATTGTGTATGTCTGTACCCAAAAATAACCTCTTAAGTTGCTTTTTAAAACTTTACTTGTTGCCTGAGTAATAACATATGGCAACCTATTCCACTGTGAAATGGCCCTATACATAGCAGTTCTTTTCATTCTATTTGTTCTGGGTTGAGGAACTGTAACATGACCCCTGCTAACTTGTCTTGTTCCATGTTCATGTCTGTCCTGGGAAAAAGTTATTCTTGAGTACAGGCAGTAAGGTTGTTTTGACACAACTATATTTCTGAATAACGTTAGAAGACTGCGTGTTAATCTGTCTTCTACTTTCAACCAGGCAAGATCACGATGCATTTGGTCTATACTTTCTCTCATTGAACACCTGAGTGCAAGACGTGCTGCTCTATTCTGCACTATCTGAAGCTTGTTTAGCTCCTGTTTTGCTGCACTTGACCAGATTGCTGGGCAGTAGTCAAGGTGTGACAAAACCAAGGTTTGTATAACCTGTAAGATGGTAGTTGGCGTAAGGAAAGAGGAGTATCTTCTTATCATAGATATTCCTCTCCCCATTTTTCCAATTATTTTGTCTATGTGATTCTGCCATGATAGTTGTTCATAAAGACTGACACCTAGAAGTTTAGCCTCAGTAACTTGATCTATGCAGCTGCCCTTGATAGATATGCTTAATTGGTTCTGACTTCTTAATGCATTGTTTGAGCCAAAAACAATACATTTCGTCTTTGATACATTCAAAACTAGATTGTTTTTGGTTACCCAGCCCAAAATTAATTTCATATAATTTTCCAATAGAACATTTAACTCATCCACGCTGTTTGATGACATATACATTGTGGAATCATCCGCAAACATAGCTAAGCTAGCATTACTCAAAACAAGTGGTATATCGTTGGTAAAAATAGAGTATAGCAATGAGCCCAAACAACTTCCCTGAGGAACACCACACTGTACTGTCCTTACAGTAGAAAAACTACCCTTAAAGTAAGCGGTCTGTGTTCTGTTTGATAAGTAGCTCCTCATCCAATTAAGGGTCAAATTATTAAAGCCATAAGAAGTAGTCTCCAGATGTCAGCCACATTTCTTGATTTAATTAGGTTATTTCATGTTTGGGAAGATGTTATGGCAGGTGGGATGCGGCAGGAGAGCCTATCAAGAAATGGGTTAAGGTAACAGTTAAAATCGCCCCCCCCCCATTAACAGATTGGTGGTGCTGAGATCTGGAATTAAATCAAATACTTTACGAAAAAAATTTAGATCATTAATATTTGGATCATATATGACAGGGAGCGAATGTATAGTTCCAGTAATCATAATATACCTGCCATCTGGCTTTGTGACCATAGAAACAAGCTGAAATTGAATATTTTTGCGAAAAAGAATGGCAAAACCCCTAGCTTTGGATGTAAAGGGCGATTGATAAACTTGAGAAATCCAGTTAGCTCTCAGTCGCCTCTGCTCTGTAGCTTTAATATGAGTTTCTCGTAGAAACATTGTCAGCTTTTAAGGATTTTAAATGTGCAAACACTTTACCCCACTTGACAGCGTGACCAAGCCCCCGTACATTCCATGAAATCAACGTTATGTTACCTGTAATATACCCTCACTGGCCACTTTATTAGGTACACCTTGCTAGTACCGGGTTGGACCCCCTTTTGCCTTCAGAACTGCCTTAATCCTTCGTGGCATAGATTCAACAAGGCACTGGAAACATTCCTCAGAGGGTTTGGTCCATATTGACATGATAGCATCACGCAGTTGCTGCAGATTTGTCGGCTGCACATCCATGATGCGAATCTCCCGGTCCACCACATCCCAAAGGTGCTCTATTGAATTGAGATCTGGTGACTGTGGAGGCCATTTGAGTACAATGAACTCATTGTCATGTTCAAGAAACAAGTCTGAGATGATTCGAGCTTTGTGACATGGCACGTTATCCTGCTGGAAGTAGCCATCAGAAGATGGGAACACTGGTCATAAAGGGATGGACATGGTCAGGCACAATACTCAGGTAGGCTGTGGCGTTGACACGATGCTCAATTGGTACTAAGGGGCCCAAAGTGTGCCAAGAAAATATCCCCCACAGCATTACACCACCACCCTGAACCGTTGATACAAGGCAGGATGGATCCATGCTTTCATGTTGTTGACGCCAAATTCTGACCCTACCATCCGAATGTCGCAGCAGAAATCGAGACTCATCAGACCAGGCAACGTTTTTCCAATCTTCTATTGTCCAATTTTGGTGAGCCTGTGCGAATTGTAGCCTCAGTTTCCTGTTCTTAGCTGACAGGAGTGACACCCGGTGTGGTCTTCTGCTGCTGTAGCCCATCTGCCTCAAGGTTCGACGTGTTGTGCGTTCAGAGATGCTCTTCTGCATACCTCAGTTGTAATGAGTGGTTATTTGAGTTACTGTTGCCTTTCTATCAGCTCGAACCAGTCTGGCCATTCTCCTCTGACCTCTGGCATCAACAAGGCATTTTCACCCACAGAACTGCTGCTCACTGGATATTTTCTCTTTTTCGGACCATTCTCTGTAAACCCTAGAGATGGTTGTGCGTGAAAATCACAGTAGATCAGCAGTTTCTGAAATACTCAGACCAGCCCGTCTGGCACCAACAACCATGCCACGTTCAAAGTCACTTAAATCACCTTTCTTCCCCATTCCGATGCTCGGTTTGAACTGCAGCAGATCGTCTTGACCATGTCTACATGCCTACATGCATTGAGTTGCTGCCATGTGATTGGCTGATTAGAAATTTGCGTTAACGAGCAGTTGGACAGGTGTGCCTAATAAAGTGGCCGGTGAGTGTATGATGTGGTGGAAGCCATGTCTAGTCAGTCAACGACGTTTTTTATTCTGTGGTCTCAATACAAACACAGTAACACAACAGCAAAGTTACAGTGCCGCCTAGCAGTCACACTGAGTAATGCACTTCTTATTTAAATACACTACATCTCCTTTTCTCAAGTTTTTTTTTCTTCTCTACTCAGTCCAAATAACGCTTTGGCACTCTAACAGGCCTTCCACAGCGCGTTGTTCTCACAGGACTGTTTGTGGATACAGTATTGTCAGTCACTACTCTTGGACAATGCAGTACAGTAGAACAGTCTGGAGTAGGGCTGGGTGGATCAGCATTTGGCAGAGTGTCTTGCTCCACATGATATGAGTCCTCTGGTGTGATGTCATCAGGTGTCCCTGGGAATGAAGTCTCTCTTGTTTTGAGCAGGTGTTTGCGATTTCTCCTGTACATTTCTCCACTTGTGGTTTTAACAATGTATGATCTCGGCTGTATGTGTTTCTATACCACAGTGGCTGGTTCCCACTTGTTGCCTTGTCTAATCCTCACATTTTCACCATCTTGGAGGTCAGACTGTGTCCTGGTTCTGTGGTCAAAGTATTGTTTCTGTCTTTGTTGTCTATACGCGGGGTTGCTCCTGGCATTTTTATAGACAGCTGGCGGCAACAATGTCTTTGTCACAGGTAACTTTGATTTGAGCCTTCTTCCCATGAGCATCTGAGCAGGTGAGAGGCCAACCCCACTCAGTGGCGTGTTCCTGTATTCAAGTAGTGCTAGGTACGGGTCACCAGCGCTGTCCTCTGCTTTTCTCAGCAGGTTTTTTATTGTCTGAACTGCCCTCTCAACTTGCCCATTTGACTGCGGGAAGTTGGAACTTGAGGTGGTGTGTTTGAAACCCCACTCAGCACTTAAGTCCACCATCTCTTGGCTCACTAGCTTTCTGCCATTGTCGGAGAATAACTCATCTGGCACACCATGCCTTGCAAATATAGACTTCAACCCAATGATGACGTGTTTGCTTGTGGTTCCATTCAGTTTGATGATCTCAGGAAACTTTGAAAAGTAATCCACACACAGTACGTACTCTGCATCATTGAAGTGAAACAAATCCACACCTATCTTTGCCCGTGCTCTCTCAGGCACTGGATGTGACATAAGTGGCTCTCTGGGATTATTGTTCTTGTGTGTGTTACATACAGCACACCGATCCACGACTTCTTCTATCTGTTTGGCCATGCCCGGCCAGTACAGTACATCACGGGCTCGCTCCTTGCACTTAACCATGCCCATGTGTGACTCGTGGATTTTCCTGAGCATTTCACTTCTCAATGTGTGTGGTACTACTAACCTTGAGTTCTTCAATATGAGTCCGTCTACATATGACAGCTCTTCCCTAAATGTCCAATACTGTTTGATTTTGTCTGGAAGCTGTCTCTGTTTATCTGGCCATCCTCTCTGAATTGCATTTGCAACCAGTATCAACTCAGCATCCTCTTTTAATGCTTCTTTGAACTCCTGCAGCTTTTCCTCTGATACTGGGAGTTGGTGATTTACAAAGTTGACTTCCAGCTCTTCATCAAGGAGTTTCTCATGGTGCTCTTTTAGAAATACTCTGCTTAGAGCATCAGCAAAATGCATCTCCTTGCCTGGCTTGTACTTGACCTCAAGACTGTACTTTTGTAGTCTCATGAGCATTCTTTGTAGTCTGGCTGGCGTGCTGAGGAGTGATTTTTTGAATATCGCTTCCAGTGGCTTGTGATCACTTTCTACATGGACATGTCTTCCATATACTAGATACTGATGGAATTTTTCACAGCCGAACACGATTGCAAGCAATTCTTTTTCGATTTGTGCATATCGTTTTTGACAGTCAGTTAATGCCATGGAGCCATATGCTACTGGCTGCCCATCTTGAAGTAGCACTGCTCCCAGACCCTCAGAGCTTGCATCAACAGATAAGGTAACTGGCTGGCTGACATCATAGTACTTGAGTACTGGTGCTTGGCTGACGAGAGGTTTTAGTTTTTTCAAAACTCTGTTGTTGCTCTGACCCCCAATGCCATTCCACATTTCCTTCCAACTTCCTCAGAGGAGCACTCAAGTCTGAGAGGTTGGGGATGAATTTAGAGAGGTATTGCAGTAACCCTGTGAACCTCTGGAGGGCGGCTTTGTCCTCTGGTGCAGGCATGTTTTGTATGTCTCTGACCTTTTCAGGATCAGGCTTGAGTCCTTTCTCACTGAGCACATGACCAATGTAACTGATTTCTGTCATTCTTATCTTACATTTACTTTTGTTCAGTTTCAGATTGATGCTTCTCAGGCGGTCCAGCAGTTGTCTCAAACGATGATCATGCTGCTCTATGCTCTCTCCCCAGACCAGGATGTCATCTATTACATTGACTACACTCTCTAGCCCTTCTAGATGTCTGGCTATGCACCTCTGGAACACTTCAGGTGCTGACGATATACCAAATGGAAGTCTTTTAAACCTGTATCTCCCACATGGTGTGTTGAATGTACACAGGTGAGAGCTTTCTTTGTCCAGTTGGATTTGCCAAAATCCGTGGTTAGCATTTACAACTGAAAAGAATCTGGCATTTGGCATTTCAGCTACCACTTCTTCTATTGTGCGCAGCGGATAATGCTCTCTTTTGATGGCTGTGTTCAGGTCCTTTGGGTCTATGCAGATCCGAACTTTGTTAGGTTTTGTTACAGTCACCATACTATTCACCCAATCTGTAGGCTCTGTCTGTTTGGTTATCACACCCAAGTTTTCCATTCTTTTCAGCTCTGTTTCAATTTTGTCTTTTAGGGCAACAGGCACTTTCCTGGGAGCATGAACTACTGGAGTGACATCTGGATTTGTCTCAATGTGGTATACTGCCAGTATGCAACCTAATCCAGTGAATAAATCCTCATATTCACTTAGAATTTCACTCTCTGTTTTAAGCGCATGCAGTCTTTTGACAAGCCCCATTTCTTCACATGCCTCTCCTCCTGGAATTGTAGGTACATTGTTCTTTATGACCTCAAACTCCACATCATACTTTTTATTTTTGTACCGACATGTCAACATGATTTTGCCTTTAGCTGGAATGTGGTGGCCTGCATAAGCAACAAGCTTGGAGTGAGATTCGCTCACCTTTTTATCCAATCTCAGTTTTCTGAGGTCTTTCATGGAAATGACGTTGCAATCAGCTCCAGTATCCAGCCTGACTTTCAAAACTTTCTTGGTGACAATCAGATCTTCATGCCATTTTTCTTTCTTTGCATCCACGGCATTGATTTGTGAGACTGAGTGGTCTTGTTTTTCTGCTTGGATTGAGCCAATAAAGAATTGTTGATCATCTGCCTCTGCCTTGTTTATATGCTGCACCTTATGGTTGTTTGTGTGCTTGCGTGAGTTGCACATTTTTGCATAATGATTTTTCCCGTGGCAGGCTTTGCACACTTGTCCATAGGCAGGACACTTATTTGGCTCATGCCTGTAGCCGCATCTTGTGCAGTTTCCTTGATTTCTCATCCTTACCCTCTGTGCTGTGGCACCACTGTCTTTCTGTTTGTCACGTTGTTTTTTCTTGGTGACTTTATTAACGGGAATTTCAACCTCCTCATGTAGACTTTTTAGCTGACCCCGACTCAACTCACTGGCTCTGCAAATGTCTATTGCTTTGTTTAGCGTGAGGTCCGGTTCTCTCAATAGTCGTCCTCTCAATTGGTCATCCGTGATTCCACACACGATTCTATCTCGTATCAGTGAGTCGGTAAGGTACTCAAACTCGCAGTCTTTCGCTTTATTCTTTAAATCAGTCACATATGCATCAACACATTCTGATTTTCCTTGCACTCGAGTGAAGAACAGGTGCCTCAAATATGTCACATTTTTCTTTGGCTCACAATGTTGGCGGAATAGCTCTTTCAATATATCATAGTCATCTACGTCTTCATCGAAGTCAAGCGTGTTATATACCTTAATTGCTTCGTCTCCGGCCACATGTAGGAACGTGGCTCTTTTCACTGCATCTGACTTTTCGTCAATTCCGCTGGCGACAAGGAACAGTTCGAATCTCTGGATCCAAACTCTCCAATTTTCCGCTAGATTTCCTTCTAGAGTTAATGAGGTCGGAAGTTTCATCTGCTCCATTTTCTTCCTTTCTTTGGTTTCTTCAAGTTTTATTCTGACACCATGTAATATATGATGTGGTGGAAGCCATGTCTAGTCAGTCAACGACGTTTTTTATTCTGTGGTCTCAATACAAACACAGTAACACAACAGTAAAGTTACAGTGCCGCCTAGCAGTCACACTGAGTAATGCACTTCTTATTCAAATACACTACATTACCCATATCTACCTGATTTATACCGTTAATCACTGACATATATACAGCTGTGAAAGCAAAAACAGCCTAAAAGGCATATCAACGTGGAAACTAACAGTAAAGATAAAACAATAAATCTGGCAACTCTTAACAACATTAAACACTGACAAATCCCAATCCCCTCCCCACCGACACTTCCCCAAATGAAGCGTCACATTCCCCATCTCAGTTAACGAGGACCACCGGGCGTATGGCTTGCAGAAGTGCCTCTTAACAACCCACTAACTAACCAGCCTATAAACAAATGTAACAAACTGTAGCAAGCCCCTCCACCGAGGGGCGAAAATACGATATCAACTTGGAGGGGACAATTACATGAAATTTTCTCAAGCGCAATTCCTGAGGGGGACACACGTTGTAATATGTTAAATGTATATCGGGGAACCACGATTGCATTGTTAGTTTCTCTCAAATTCAAACAGCCACAAACACTGGTTGATGCTACTGTAACTTAGCTAAGTTAGCAAGCAAACATCAGTTGACCACTGTTGTGACTTCTCTTATGTACACTATTGTAGTGTTACTATTCGTGGGTTACTAACTTAATCACTATTATATATAAGTACACGGAGACGAGGATGCGGCACAAGTCTGATCTTTACTGACGGAGACATCACACACTACTAGGCTCGACCAGTGTATTACAGAACTCAGTAGTGGTGACAGTCCAACACAATCGAGCACCGAGTGCTCGATCCAATACACCACATCCCTCTTTTCCAACTGAGATGTGGCCTACTCATCAGTTGCTTCAACAGTAGACCCTTTACCGAACCATTAACACTATGGCATCAACACTGAACAAGTCTTTTCTACTTGCATACTTCAATGATTAATAAAGCATGTTTTTTAAATGACAGATGACGCTCATTAAACAACATAAACCATTTCCTTTTCACATTCTGGTGGTTAGCATGTAAACATTTTGAACATTCAGCAATCTTGCAACATTTCAGGTTAAACACACCTTGTACTCTTTGTTTCACTTTTTTTTTCTTAAACACTTGAATGATCACACAAAAGAACCCTGCGGTTAGTCATTGTATCTGGCAGGGCGCCTAACTGCTCTGCCGCACTTTGTGTAGCATGTGGGTGGACTGCCTGTAGTCACCGGAGGAGGGTCGTATGGTGGCAGGTCATGTGGTGGTGAGTCGACAGGCACAGGCGCTTGTGAGGGTGAGGGTTGTACCTCTGGGTCAAAATGTTCCTCGCTGTCCGTGTCTCTGAATAGGCTCGGATGTATCTTCCTCAGATGTCGCCTGTTCCTTCTTTGCATCCTCCCAGCCGGTGTCTGCACAGTGTAGGACCGTGGTTCATCTCGCTGTCGGATGACAACGGCAGGCTCCCAGCCGCGCCGCGTTTGCATGTGTACGGTGTCTCCTGGGGTCAACACTGGCAGGGGCTTTGCACACTGGTCGTAACATTGTTTTTGGCGGAACTGCAGGTTCCGGATCTTGCTGTGAATGTGCTGTGGGACTGATTGTGTCAGCACAGCACTGGAGCACGGAGCTCTCCCCATCAACATTTGTGCAGGTGATACGTCCAGTCCTGTCACCGGTGTGTTCCTCAGTGACAGCAGCACCAGATGTGGGTCAGTGCCGGTCTGCATTGCCTTCTTCAGCGCATGTTTCACTGTCTTTATGGCTCTCTCAGCCATGCCATTTGAAGAGGGAAAACCTGGGCTGGAGTGTGTGAGCTTGAACTCCCATGAAGCTGCAAATCATGGATTCGCTGAGACCGTTGGAAAAGCCGGCCTGGAGGGACTCGTTGTTCCATCCGCTCTCTGCTGATAGCGTACAGAACTCAACTGAGTTGTCAGCGACGCTGCGGGAACATTGGCGGAGAGAGATCAGTCTTTTTGACGCATCCTTTCCCCGCACGGGATGATCAAAAACCTGGCGAAAGGCAGTGGTGAACTCAGCGTAGGATGAGGAAGTGGAGGCCCGCATCTCCCACACCGCTGTAGCCCAATCCAGGGCGCTTCCCCGGAGAAGACCCATGATGTAAGCGACTTTGGCTCCATCCGTGGAATATGACTGGGGCTGCTGGTTAAACACAATCTCACACTGCATCAAAGAAGGGCTACAAAGTCCAAAATCTCCATCATACTTATCGGGCGGGGCAACCCATGGTTCCTTAGCCGAAGTTGATGGCGCTGGGGGTGGCGGAGCGGATCCTGGGCTAGAAGTGGCACCAAGTTGGGTCTGGATTCCGGAGATCTTTGAGCCGAGGTCACGGAGGGCGTCAGCCATCTCCTGTAGCACCTGGCTGTGCTGGCCGAGGACCGATTCCTGGTTGGCTACAGCCTGGCAGACCGTGGCCAGGTCTGTTGTGGAATGGTCTGCTGGGTCCATAGTGGCTGGAACGTACTGTCACGTATCAGCAAAGAACCCAAAAGCAGACGGGACAACTAGGTAAGGGAAGAATCAAGTCTTTATTGAAGTAACCGATCTCAGGGGTAGAGCAGGAGTCGGCTCAGTGGCAGGTAGGCAGGCAGGCAGGCAGAAGTCCATGAAAGGCGACGTTCCAGCGAAGACTGGACCACAGTGGAGTCTTTTTAAGGGTGATGATCGCGTTGATGTCAAGGGAGAGTGGCTGACTGCTTTGATGGCCAGCTGGTGTCAGGGGCGAACGCTTTGATGTCAAGGGCGAGAGGCTGATTGCTTTGAAGTCAAGGGAGAGAGGCTGTGACGGGGGGGTCAGCAGGTGTCAGGGGCGAACGTTTTGATGTCAAGGGCAAGTCAAGGGAGAGAGGCTGTGACGGGGGGGGGGGGGTGTCAGCAGGTGTCAGGGGCGAACGCTTTGATGTCAAGGGCGAGAGACTGTGACAAACTGACTGCATAGATCAGAAAAAGTTTGCTGTAGGAATACTTGATGTAACAGAGTTGAAAATGACCTCACTCAGATAAAGTGAATTCTCCCAAAATTTGTATTTTAACATGTTATTGTAATCCAATGCTTTTTTATGGTTTGTGTAAACCCCAGATGTTGTAACGCATTCACTAAGGTTAAATATAAGGCTGCGCGACTGTTTGTCTATTTACTTTCGCTTTGACACATTTTGGGCATTTGCGCTATCCGTACCTTAGAGCTAGACCATCTCCGCTGGAGGTAAGCAGGCTTTGGGAGCGCTCCGTGAATAATTTGATATTTTAATAAATGAACATGTTTTTCTTTGCAAACTATGGATTGGATATAAATGTATATCAGTTGTACTAACTAATGCTCTCGAAAAGTGACGATAGAAATTGATTTGTAAGTGTTTTAACCGAGTTAAAGTATAATTTTGGCGGCAACCACGCTGCGCTGTGCGTTATGGAGAGCATTGTTCTTTTTTTGGTTTTTATGCTCTTTTAGACTTGCATGCAGTCGCGTTGCAGCAGAAATCTCATGGATTGTTGTTTTATTTGTGAATGCAGGTACGTGGTTTATGTATAATGTAAATGTGCAAGAACTTGTTTATGAATATTGCAAGAGTCAAGAATTTCTATGTTAAAACTATACGATCACTCAGTGCGCTATGCCAGTGCTGTCTGTCCTTTTGTTTGGTTTGTTTTGTACTTTTGTTTACACGAAGATTAATGAGTTGTGCATTTTGATTTCCATGTAAGTTTAGTATGCTATGCAATGCATGAGGTTAGCCAGGCGAAACATTGTTTGCTAGCTCATGCACGAGAGAGCTAGACCATCTCCGCTGGAGACTTGTATGCAGTCGCGTTGCAGCAGAAATCTCATGGATTGTTGTTTTATTTGTGAATGCAGGCAATAAAAGCCACTGTTAGGAACCCCTGGTCTGAATCTCTATCACGAACACCTGCACAAGTGAGGGTCGTTACATTGACACTATTGACCACAACAGATTAATAGATAAATTGGAAAGGTATGGTATCAGAGGTGTGGTACAGAATTGGCTAAGAAGCTATTTAAGTAACAGGCAGCAGTTTGTAATGACAGATGAAAATAAATCGTCATGCATGGATATTACTTGTGGTGTACCCCAGGGGTCGGTTTTAGGCCAAAAACTGTTCATTCTGTACTTAAATGATATATGCAAGATATCAAAAATATTGAAATTTGTTCTATTTGCTGATGAAACGAATATTTTTTTTCTGGTGAGAATTTACAGAAGCTTTTGGAAGTGACCACAATAGAAAGTGAAAAATTAAAATGGTGGTTTGACAAAAACAAATTATCCTTAAATCTGGACAAAACAAAGTTATGTTGTTGGAAATCAAATAAAGACCAAAGTAAAAGTAGTGATAGACAATGTCCAACTAGAAAGAGTATATGAAAATAATTTTCTAGGTGTGATACTAGATCACAAAATCTGCTGGAAACCTCACATAACATAGGTGCGAGCAAAACTGGAAAGGATCATTGCAGTCATGAGAAAGGCAAGTCACATTCTGGATCATAAATCATCGCACACTATATTGTTCATTTATTTTATCATATTTGGTCTACTGTGTGGAGGTATGGGGTAACACCTACAACACCAACCTACAACCATTATAAAAAGAGTCATACGGACAGTTGATAATGTAGGATATTATGACCACACCAACAAGCTATTTAGAAAGTCAAGTGCCTTGAGGTTCGGGTTATGTGTTCGAACAACTTTGAAGAGCATGGGCATTTCATTCTGTGGGGTAAAATTGTGGAACAGTTTGAGCACGGAACTCAAGCAAAGTACAAACATGCAGTTCAAGAAGAAGTACAAAGGTCTAATTTTCAAGAGATATAGGGACCATGACGAGTTGTGTTAACTGTTTTACTTATCTCCTAATATATATTCATGTGGATCATTTGTTTAGGACGCAATGAGAGAGAGAGAGAGAGAGAGAGAGAGAGAGAGAGAGAGAGAGAGAGAGAGAGAGAGAGAGAGAGAGAGAGAGAGAGAGAGAGAGAGAGAGAGAGAGAGAGAGAGAGAGAGAGAGAGAGAGAGAGAACGTTAACCAGTCGACTAAGGGGTCCTTAGTCGACTGGTTAACGTTGGTTGGTCGACTGGTTAAGGAACCCGTGAGAAACACCGGTTCGCGTCCCGGCTGTGGCGACGCGCTCCCAGACTGCCCCCTGAATTCGCTACAACATATAGATATGTATATGTATGTATGTTCATGTGGATCATTCAATCTATTATATTTTGTTTAGGACGCAATTATATATATATTTTTTCTCTTTTCCTTTTTGTAATGTATAGTAGCCGAATTAACTTGAGTAGGTGAGAAGTGGTAGGAAAAAATAAGTGTATACTTCCTCGTACTCCTTTTCGAACATGTAACAAATAATATTATGTATGGAGATCTGTTCGCTGAGTCTGATGTGTGGATTTGTCGATCACTTCAGATTATGTCAATGGATTATCTGTCTGTTATATCCTGCTTATTTACATGTTCGAAATAAATCATCATTCATTCATTCATTAAATGTTAGACAAATCTTTTTTTCCACCCCTTTTCTCCGAATTGTACTTGGCCAATTACCCCGCTTTTCCGGTCGCTGCTCCACCCCCTCTGCCGATCTGGGGAGGGCTGCAGACTACCACATGTGGAGTCGCCAGCCGCTTCTTTTCACCTGACAGTGAGGAGTTTCACCAGGGAGACGTAGCGCGTGGGAGGATCACGCTTTCCCCCCTAGTCCCCCCCCCCAACAGGCGCCCAGACCGACCAGAGGAGGCGCTAGTGCAGCGACTAGGACACATACCCGCATCTAGACAAATCTAAGAAAAAGTCAAGACGATGTTCTTGTGTCCTTCCCCAGTGTGTGTTATTCGGGAGGTGACCTTCAGATGTAGGCCAAACTGGGACAAAAGTGAGGTTTGACACAAAATAGCAGATCATTGACAGGTTTTATTCTCTTTTCAGGTTGTTTACTTACCCAATTAATTTGAAGAACCCTAAAAATTACAAACAGTTATCATTTCACAAGAAAGGAAAGTAGCTTGAGGGTAACTTGAAAGAAACGTGAGAGATAAAATAATAAATCTGTGTATTACAAAAATATTTTTTTTCATCTGTTCAGTAGCTCAAACACACAAAAACCTTTGGCCTATTGGTTGGTGGAAAACCAATGACATCAGGTGCAAAGGCACTTATTTAGAAATATAAAATTGTAGTTTCACCACAGCAAACAGGAAAGAAGCAAAGTCTTCAGTTAAAATCTCAGGAAAAACAAACAAACAAAATAAAATATGTAAACCTGGGTACAGTACTTTACAGTACAACACGCCTTTATGTTTGATTCTCACAGGAGCCCCTGAGAATTCATTTTCAGTTTCATGTCATTGTAAACGTCTGGCGCAAGCTCACTGCCAAAACCACACACGCGCCTACGCACGCAGGTATGCAAATTCGCACACACACGCACACACGCGCGCACGTATGCAAATGCGCACACACACATACACGCACACACACACACCATCATCAGTTTCCTCTGTCCTTTTCAGCATTTAATATTAAGTTGAAATAATTTGCATTAAAACCATTCCCTGCAGCAGTTATAGTTGTATGGAGAGGGCCAAGCTTTCCCACTAAGGACAGGTAAAGGATACAAAGTGACAATCAGTTGTGCCAGTGAATATAAATTACTTATTAATGAGGCTCAAGCAATGTTTAGGAAGTCCCACATTTCAGCTCTGGGTCGTGTACGCCGTGCCACATGACATAGAGCTGAGCTGGCAGGAATCTGTGTACCAGCAGGACGTCCCTGTAAAAACAAGGGTCGTAGGCATCTAGTTTTTCGGAGGGAACATGTAGTCCTGCTGTCTTTACCCCCATATGGGAGGCAGGCTTTAGTCCTGCTTGCGCCAGGCACATCCCCATATAAACATCGTCAATGGGATGAATATCGATGGACTTGGAGTTTTTGTAAATGACTGAGGTGGTGAAGCCCGACATGAGGAAGCCGCCGCCTCCACAGTAAGGGGGGTACGAGTTCGACTGCTGCACTTGCACGGGAACAAAGTACTTGCTCGCAGGCGCTCGGATCGGCCCCACATGCTGGATCAGATGGCCAGCGAAAAGATGCTTCCTGCCCTCATTGTCCTTGAGGCTCTGGAGATACTCCACCATATTGTCTGTGTTGGCGAAGATATCGTCGTCGCCGTTAAGGAGGAAGCGGGCGCCCGGGCAGTTCCTGTCCATCCACTCCATGAAGAGGATCTGCTTCAGGGTGAGGTTGAAGAAAGAGTCGCTGAAGTCCCACTGAAGAATATCGTTGTGTTCGCGTTGCTCCATCTGCAGGAGCCTGTTCAGCCTCCGGCGTTCAAACTGGGTGCCGGTCGTCCCTGAGATGAAAATCCGCCGGATCCACATGCCGTTTTGCAACCTCTCCTTGGCCCAGGTTTTCCGCAGGACCTCCCGCCTTTCATAGTTCCAGGGGGAACTCTTGATGACTAGCAGAAGGAACACATCCCCAGACCTGTTGGCTCCTCTGCACTTGTCAGGGACATCCAGCAGCATGGGGAAATGCCGACAGTGGCGATAGTAGAGAAAGTCCTGTATGTGAGCTGGGAGAGAGGAGAAGCCCGTGACATTTGCCGCAGACGCATTGCGATGACATGTCGACCGGGCGAACACGAAGGGACTGCTAGGGGTGGGCAGACTCCTTAGTCTGCCAGACTCTTTAGTATCTACCTGAACGTGTTTGATTTGACGGTGAGCGATCTCCTCTTTCCTGAGAAGGACGACCAAGCAGGCAGCTCCAAACAACATGAGAGCCGTTGCCTCGATCCTGCAACAAGTACTCCTTCTCATTCTTGATGCCCTGCAATGGCAAAACAAAATGTTGTCCGATTGGCAAATATCAATATGGGAACAGTTCGAATTGTTAGATCGAAATTATAAACTGCTCAATTACTTTAACTCTAATTACTTCAACACTTTTGTTGATGTTAATTGATAGTTGTTTTGCATTATTTATTTTCGTCCGCCTTTTTCTCCCCAGTTGTATCTGGCCAATTACCCCACTCTTCCGAGCCGTCCCGGTCGCTGCTCCACCCAGCCCAGTATCACGCCAAAGCGTGTAATATACACAACGTGTCAGCGTCATGGTTTGCCTCGCTCAGGCGTGAAAAGCACACGCGTGTATGAAGCTGCAGTGCCAGCAGGGGGCGATGATTAACTCAATGCCAGTAATTCCACAAGGAGGAAAAGAAGTATACAGCATTTTCCAAAATCGCTCCCCTAACCCCTAACCCTAACCCTAACCCTAACCCTAACCTGCCTTCACCTCTTATTCATCGGCCCCTGCTGGCACTGCGCCTTCATACACGCGTGTACTTTTCACGCCTGAGCGAGGCAAACTGTGACACTGACATGTAGGACCAGCGGGTGTATTACACGCTTTGGCGTGACACCACCCCCTCTGCCGAGCCGGAGAGGGCTGCAGACCACTACATGCCTCCTCCGATACATGTGGACTCACCAGCCGCTTCTTTTCACCTGAGAGCGAGGAGTTTCACCAGGGGGAAGTAGCGCATGGGAGGATCACGCTATTCCCCCCAGCTCCCCCTCCCCTCACCCCGCCAACCCCCCGAGCTGTCAGTCCCATTCTGTTGACAGTGAACTACACAGACACATTACCTCAGCCTCTGATGAGAAGATATGGGCAGGCTTTGCCTACAGAATGTTTAAATGACATACGCGCATGAAGCTGTGGTAACGGAAAAACACAGCAAGTAGGGTGGCAACCAGTCAAATGCTGTCATGTCCGGAGTAATGTTTGGATGAACATTTAGACACATTACACATGTGGCTATGTCAAACATCTAAGCAAACCCAACCCAACTTGACCGGCCAAACATCCATGTGTCAAACCAACATAAAACACACCCAGCTTTTTATTCCCTGTCCCAACCCCTTGTCAAGGACAGTGTTATGAGTAACTGCAGCAAAGTAAATACATATTTTTCTCTATTACAACAGAATCTGTCGCTGTAATTTTTCTCTCTGTTACGATTGAAGCTGGGCCCCAAACAGCTGTGCATCTCATTTCTTACCCTATCACTTCCATACACTGTTGGTGCAGGTTTCTCCTTTGGTATGGCAGCACACAGACCAAGTTTCTTCTTACATGGCACAATATTCAAATGGCATGCACTATTTAACTACAGTAGTCACTGGTACGAATAAGAATAGTATCCTTATTCACAGACACAAGGGTGGGATAATAACCTCAGCTAAGGTAAATGGCATATGTAGGTAGGCTGACTATTGGGCAATGCTGTGACGTTGTAGTTAACGAGCATCATAGCGTCTCCAGTCACAGGAGTGGCTCCTTCAACAGAAGACCTCGCCTCACCCATTTGAATACAGTATATAGGCTTTATGTATTCAGTAAACCTTTTAATCTATTTCCTGTATCTTTTATGGATATAGTAGGCCATATACTTTATGTATTTAATTGTCCTGTGTGCATTTCTGCATGCTTGTTGCTTTATCTCAAATTTCCTGCTGGCTTTTAATGGGGAAAGTGCTGTTGGTGATAACACACTGAGCTCCCTCCCTGCTTTCCTCTCCCCTTCCGCCACCCCCTTCTTTCTTTGTCTTTTTATTCTATTTTCTATTTAATTTATTTGTTTATTTTACATGTATGTATATTTGTACGTATGTATATGTATGTGTAAACCCGCTATATATATATATATATATATATATATATATATATATATATATATATATATATCGAGTTTTTTTCCCGAAACCGTCAATGGTGTTTAAGCACTCAACTAATGAGGAGCGGAATATCAACACAGATACTGCTAACCAAATTAGCAGCTGATGAGTGCACGACGCACGAAACAGGCCTGTATTGCAATGTATTAAAATCTTTTTTTCTTCCTGTATCTGTGTTGATATATATATATATATATACACACACACACACACACACACACACACACACACACACACACATACGCACATTTTTTTTTCATCTGCTTGTTTTGCTTTTCCAATTTAGGGTATAGTTGGGTGGGTTGAGGGTGGGCTTTTGGTTAGGGGTAAAACTCACAGGCACATTTACATTTTGTTCTGTTGATCTTATTAACCTGTGTAAAAATGCAATAAAAGGATTATAAAAAAACTGACTTTGAATTTGACCCAGTAAAGGCCAATCAACGTGCATTAAAATGTTTTGTGTGTGTGTGTGCGTGTGTGTGTGTGTGCGTGTGCGTGTGCGTGTGCGTGTGTGTGTGTGTGTGTGTGTGTGTGTGTGTGTGTGTGTGTTTTCATCACAAAAGACGATTAGTTTTGCACGTCACAGAAGGTTGAATCAGTTTATCTGGACGCAACTGACTGAACTTTCTGTGATTTCCTTTCCTGGGTTATCGAGCATTAATAAAGACAGTTATGCACGTGTTTTGCGAAAGTAGAGGTACGCGTGTCAGACCTATAGCCTATGATGTCGATGTCCCCTGATTGTTTTTGCCGATGGTCTTTCAAATTGATTCCTCAGTTTGTCTCATTGCACCTATTTTACATATTTGCAACGATTAAAAAGGCGGTTAGACCAGAGACAAGTGAGAAGACACAGGCCTTTAAATAATCTTTGTGTTTTAGTTCAATCCTACAGTGACGTCACCGAGGACTTCACCTCAGCGAAAGTCAGGAGAAATCATGTTGAGAGCAATATAATATAAAAGGAACGTGTCTTGATGCATGCTCAATAATCCAGGTAAGAAAATCAAAGAAGGTTGAATCAGTTCATCTGAACTGATACATATGAGCTGGATACAGATAGATGAAACGTATCTATCAATACGCGTTACTGATTCAACCTTCTTTGCTAAAAGGAACGTGTAAATGTAGGCTCATTCTTCCTCCTACTATACATGAATAAGAGTTAGTTTGTGTATAGATCCAACCAAAAAGTAAAGACGCACCTATTAACACTCGTGTGTGTTCAGGGGGGAGGGGGGGGGGTGAACCAAGAGGAGGAGGATTTGCTGTTTTAATTAACAGACAGTCGGAAGGTACAAAGTGTGAGGCGATAAGTGACTTATTACCCATAGAGAAGTGGGCAGGAAGCAGTGTCCGTCACACAGTCACGGCTCAGCTCCGTTCAATGACACATGTTTTTAAGTCAACAGAAACTCAAATTAACAGACTATATATATATACACACACACACACACACACACACACATATATACACACACACACACACACACACACACACATATATATATATACACATACATATATACACACAAACACACACACATATATATACACATACATATACACACACACACACACACATATATATATATATAGAAACATAAATACATATATACATATACACACATATATATATAAACGTTTAATTATGAATATCGGTCTGTTCTTGGCGATGCCTGCGAGAACAAACACGTTATTCTCAGAAGCGGCAGATGACGACCCGTTATTTATTTACAGCCACATTATCGGAGCCTCGGGTTGTAAGAAACTGACCTCCGCATGGGAAATAACCGCACTTCTCACCGGGACAAATCCTTACGTAAAAAGCAGCGACGTTGTTGACGATTGAAATCGTATCTGCTATATCTTGTACTCCTCTCGTTTACCCCGGATATGTAAAAAAATTGTTTCTTCTTTATCAAGTTTTATTTTAAGTATTCATATCGGAAAGTAGGACTTTGTCGCCACTATCTACTGCCACTCTCAGTGTACATTAGAGATGCTGAAATACGCAGTAGATAAAAATCAAAATCATAAAAGTCTACTACTGTATGATATGGAGCAACGAGCCAACCTATGAAATACCGGGAAACGTCATACACATTATATACGTATAGTCTGTATGTAGGCTACAGCCTGAGGACAGTGTTAACGCCGAACGATTCAACACAAAGAAGTTTGAAAGTGGTATGCTTACCGTTGAAAGCGGTTGTTGGCTTGGTGGTATTTCCTCACCGGTGTTAAGAGGTTGTGGGAATAACAAATCGAGTCTAGCGGACGATAGATATCCTGTGTCATGTGCTGCCTGCTCGGTGGGCGTTGCTTTGCAGCGTTACGCTTAAAACAGCCCACCTACTTCTGCGTGCTTCTCTCAGAGAGCCTCCTGTTCCCCTCAAACGCACGAGGCCACTGGAGGACCCCTGACCCTGATCCCAGGAGGGTTGTCAGGTCAGTCGGGTTCAGTAGCCTCCACAACTCCCTCATGGTCTAGGGCCGTGGGCTAACCTTATCTTCCCAAAGGCTGATTTAACAGACACCCCCCCCCCCACACACACACACACCACCACCGCCACCACAATGAGAAAAATTGTAGTGTAAAAAAATTATTGAGACTTTTGCATGGCATTTTTTTTCTTCATAATTTCATAAAATTTTTAAAAGTATACACACATATCAATTGTGTATACTTTAAAGCTGGAATCTGTGATTTTCCTGATCTGTCCTTCCCTTTGGCAGTGAGAACTACAAACAAGGTGTGGCAATTATCATGGCATGTGTGTTCTCAGTTCAAACTTAAACAGTCCCCACCCTTATAGTCCCCATTCCCAAAAAACATCATCCTCGGACCAAAGCTAACACAGGTAATGTACCACAAACTACGTCAAACTATATGGGAACACCCTTGTATGGTAATATTGACTGTAGAACTGGTAGATTATCTGTCCAACAGAAATGTCACTGTCTTCAGTTTTCAGGCCTTTTATCCATTTGAGGAGGAACATGTTTAGCGATGCACCAGTGCTTGTCCTACATGGTCAAAAGCATCAACAGTGAAATGTGGAGAGTATATTCAACCACTGTAAAGATGCCATTTAATATGTAAACTGACTCCATGGTCCAGATAGATAAAAGAACAATTTATTAATGGATTCTGCTTTAATGTTGGCAGTAAGTGTGTGTCCACACACACATGCCCAACAGACACAAAGGCCAAAAACTGCTTTAGTGCTAAGGAAAGCTGTTGCTGCAAAAGCAGAAATCATAGCTCCGGTATATCCAATGGATTAATTTAGTGGTATAAAGACAACTAAACAAGGGCAAGCAGCCGGTATGAATGATGATGGACCAGTTTTTCATGGAGACAGTTGACTGTTATTCTACAACACTGAAATGACCAAACGAAGGACTATAGTAACACAATACCACGTCATATCAATCAAGGGTAGACTGAGTCTTTTTTTGCGGGGCCCTGAACAGAATTTGATTTGCCCAAACCCCCAACCCCACCCCACCGACCTCAAATTAATTTAGAGGGTGTTGTGCCCCCACGCCCATGCCAGTCAAAGTCACGTTCCCAGTCCCACTCAGCACGTCACCACTGGGGTTGGGCCGGGCGTCCCCTTCGGCAGCTGGTGTTGGCAATTTCCATCAGGCCAGCTGTACCCAATTACCATCTGGGCATTGCCCTTCTTAAGGCTGCTGAAGACAGATATCCGACGCTATAACGTCGACAACTGTACGGCCACTCTAGTCTGCTGAACAGCCTCTTTGCGTTTTCTAAGAACTTAACCAGTTTCTCTTAGTTTGCCTCGCTTCCTGTCAGTGCCAATCTACCCTGCTGTCTCCTCGGTTCTCTTTCAGGCTCCCCGTGTCTCCCTCGTCCCAAGCGACCATCACGTTTTCCCCCCGGACCCCCTCCAGCGATCCCCCTCCGTGTCTCTCTCCCTGGACCGCTCCATTCGGACTTGAATTCCTGGATCTCGGTCCCAGACTTACTCGGACAACCCCTCGCTCTACGGATTCGGACTTTTGTGGCTAGGTTCGCACGCACATTTACAATGCTCACTCCATTTACATTGCGCACCACACTTGGCTTTACGCACGTTAGACACTAGCTCTCCACACACCCCATTTTTATTCTGTCCAGGCACCTACACACTACACACTAGCATCGGTTTAGATAGGGACTTATTTTATTAATAAAACCCTTTTATATTTGTTCCCTTGTCTCCGAGTCTCTGCCTCTGGGGTACCCGGCACATTTGGCTAGTCAGAATCGGTGGGGCCCCTAACTGAACGTTCAAGCCATTATGAGCCGAGCCGGGACCCCAGGGGCAGGGAACGAACCCTCCCCAGAATTACGTAAGGTAGTTTTTAATCAAGCCGCTCAACTCACCAAATTGCAGGCCGAACTACAGAAGGCTTTCCCCTCGGTCTAGTCCCAGATTGATGTTCTCAAAAACACTTCCCAAACCAGCAGCAGTACAGTCGCTAGTCTCACAGCCAAGGTGGACGCCATTTCAGGAGCCCTGGCATCTATCCAGCTCTCTCTCGATGCTTTAGCTGCCGGTGCGACTTCTACCCCTAGTTCCAGTCCAGAACCCAGTCCTCCCAACATCCCAGCTGACCCCGTTCCCCCTGCCCAGCCAGTTCTTCGCTCCGAACCCAGCTTAGTTAGCCCCAGAATGTTCGATGGCGACTTCAACCAGTGTAGGGGTTTCGTATCTGTGTGAATTGCTGTTTACGCATCAGCCTTCCAAGTACTCCTCAGACGGGGCCAAGAAGCATTCATAATGTCAATCCTAGCCGACAAGGCCCTTAGTTGGGCCATAGCTGCTGTTGGAAGCAACGCTGCTTATTCCACTGATTACCCCCTGTTTTTGACCATCCCTTAGGTGGGCAGGATGCAGCTAGCTGGTTGCTTGTTATCCATCAGGGTTCTCGTTCTGTGGCCGATTACACAGTCGAGTTCAGGATCTTAGCCACAGAGTTGTTGGGACGACAGAGCCCTCCTTAGTATATACTGCAAGGGCTTGAGCGATGCTATCAAAGACCTCATCATCCGAGACAGTCCAGAAACCCTTAACGACCTCATTACTCTGGCTCTTAGAATGGACTCTCGGCTACGAGAATGCTGTTTGGACTGAGCCCAATGTATTGTCCCTCGTCCTGCCCCTCGTCATCCAGGTCTGCCCAACTTGCCCAAAAGACCCCGCTCACCCGTAAGGGGTATACGGGTGAGCAAAGCTTCTCTTCCCCAGCCCTAGTGTAAACTTAATCGCCTATACCCTGCTAACCTGGCCTGGGGTAAAGAGACATTGTGTTAGCGCCCTCATAAACTCTGGTGTCGATGAGTGCCTTATGGATGCCTCCCTTGCTCGCCAGGTGGGTATCCCTTTAGTCCCCTTAGACCACTCCCTCTCTCCGGCCCATAGACGGGCATTCTTTGGGTACTATCTCTCACTCCACTGAACTTCTCACGCTCACTTTTTCGGGTAACCACACTGAATCCATTTTTTTCTTTGTTCTGCACACCCCTACAGCGCCCTGGGTGTTGGGTAGACCGTGGCTCGAGAGGCACAACCCTCACATCTCCTGGGCCTCTGGGCGGGTCATGGGTTGGAGCGTATCATGTCATGCGACCTGTCTTTGCTCTGTCCAGTGGTCCCAGGCCTGTGACCTCTCCCCCGGCTCTCACTTGTGTTCCCCACGTTTATCATAACCTTGCCCTGGTGTTTGGTAAGGACAGAGCCCTTTCACTTCCCCGTCACCGGCCATATGATTGTCCCATCGACCTCCTTCCTGGTGCCGCCCTACATAAGGGGCGGCTTTACAACCTCTCTCTCCCGGACAAGGAGGCGATGCGCAATTGTATTGCTGAGTCCCTTGACTCAGGAATTATAAGACCATCGTCATCGCCCCTCGCGGCGGGTTTCTTCTTTGTGGCTAAGAGGGAAGGCAGCCTGAGGCCCTGTATTGACTTTCGCGCTCTTAACGACATCACGGTGAAAAATAGGTATCCCCTCCCACTTCTTAGTTCCACTTTTGAGCCACTCACGTATGCCTGGGTGTTCACTAAGCTTGACCTCCACAACACCTACTACCTAGTCAGGTCAGGCAGGGCGATGAGTGGAAGATGGCCTTTAACAACCACCTCGGTCATTTTGAATACCTTGTCATGCCATTTGGCCTCTCCAACGCTCCCGGCATGTTCCAGGCCCTCGTCAACGATGTGCTCCGGGACATTCTCAACATCTTTGTGGTGGTGGTGGTGGTGGGGGAACCACCAACACGTCCGCCTGGTTCTTCAGCGGCTGCTGGAGATGAGGTTTTACATCTTTTTACATCCTCATCAACTCTGTGATGTACCTGGGCAATGTGGTGGAGGACGGACAGATGCGCGCTGACCCCGCTAAGGTCAAGGCGGCGGCGGCGGCGGTGGTGGAGTGGCCGCGACCCACCGACCGGACCCAGCTGAGACGCTTCCTGGGGTTTGCCGGCTTCATCTGGCGGTTCATCAAGGGGTTCAGCCAGGTAGCAGCCCCTCTCAACATCCTAACTTCCCCCTCATGCCCCTTCTCCTGGACACCTGAGGTTGGGGCAGCCTTCTCAAGGCTCAAGGGTCTGTTCACTACGGCTCCGGTGCTCATCCACCCCGACCCGTCGAGGCAGTTCATTGTTGAGGTAGATGCTTCTGACTCTGGCATTGGGGTTGTCCTTTCTCGGCGGTCTGAGGAGAACCAGAGGGTTCATCCGTGTGCATACTTCTCTCGGCGCTACAACCTCGCCGAGGGGAACTATGACCTGGGCAGCAAAGACCTGCTGGCGGTTCATGACGCACTGAAGGAGTGGAGACACTGGTTGGAGGGAGCAAAGCTGCCGTTCGTGGTATGGTCAGACCACAAGAACCTGGCCCACATGAGGATGGCAAAGAGGCTTAACTCCAGGCAGGCCCGTTGGGCCCTTTTCTTCAGCCGGTTTGACTACACCCTAACCTACCGCCCAGGCTCAAAGAATGTCAGGGCTGATGCCTTCTCCCGTCAGTTCCATGGGGAAAGCCCAGACGTCCAGGAGGACCCCGACATTACCCCCCCCCCCGGCCGGGTGGTGGGTGTCGTCACCTGGGCCATCGACTCGGTGGTTAGACAGGCCCAGCGGGCATAGCCTGACCCAGGCAGCAGTCCATGCAACCGGCTGTTTGTTTCCACCGCCATCCATCCACAGGTGTTTGGAGTGGGGTCACTCCAGTCGCTTCACCTGTCATCCCAGTGAGCACCAGATGGCAGAGTTCATCAGCCAGAGGTTTTGGTGGCCTACCCTTAAGGAGGACGTCAGAGAGTTTGTGGCCGCCTTCACCATCTGTGCCCAGAGCAAGGCCTCCCATTGCCTGCCAGCGGGCCTCCTGCAACCCCTTCCTGTACCCAGTCGACCATGGTCCCACATAGCCCTGGACTTCGTTACTGGGCTCCCCATGTCCCAGGGTTATGACGCCATTATGACCGTGGTCGACCGGTTCTCTAAGGCCGTCCATTTCATTCATCTCCCCAAGCTCCTGTCTGCTATGGATACAGCGGACCTCCTAACCTTCCACGTAGTCCGCCTACATGGCATTCCTTCAGACATCGTGTCCAACCGTGGTCCCCTATTCATCTCCAAGGTGTGGCAGGCCTTCTGTAAGGGAATTGGGGCCACGGCCAGCCTCTCCTCTGGGTATCACCCTCATACCAACGGGCAGGCGGAGCGTGCCAACCAGGCAGTCAAGGTTGTGTTACCACCAGCAACCCCTCCTCCTGGGCCAAGTACCTTCTTTGGGTGGAATACTCCCTCAACACCATGGAGAGCTCCGCCACCGGTATGTCACCGTTCCAATGTTCACTCGGTTACCAACCTCCTCTGTTTCCCCAACAGGAGCTGGAGGTGGCGGTCCTGTCCACCAGGGCCCACCTCCGCCAGTGTCGACACATCTGAAGATCGCCTGGGCCGCGCTGCTCCATACCACCGCGCGGGCCTGGTGTGGCATCAACCGGCGGAGGGTGCCTGCCCCTGACTACCAGCCTGGCCAGAGGGTTTGGCTGTTGGCCCGGGACCTGCCTCTCCAGACCTCCCAGACCTCCACTCGGAAGTTGGATCCCCGTTATGTTGGTCCCTACACCATTGACCACATCATCAGCCCCACTGCAGTATGTCTGATTCTCCCTTCTGCTCTCAAGGTTCACCATGTGTCCCAGCTCAAACCCGTGGCCACCAGCTTCTTGCTGGGGGGTTCCAGTATCTGGTGGACTGGGAGGGCTTCAGCCCTGAAGACCGGAGCTGGAGGCCCCCGTCCTATCTCGCCGATCCCTCCCTCCTGGACGACTTCTACCGGGATAACCCGGGCGCTCCTGGGCGATCGTCCGGTGCCTCCCTTCGGGGAGGGGGGGTGGGTACTGTTGTGCGCCCATGCCAGTCAGTCACGTTCCCAGTCCCACTCAGCACGTCACCATTGAGGTTGGGACCGGCGTCTCCTTCGGCAGCAGGTGTTGGCAATTTCCATCAGGCCAGCTGTACCCAATTACCATCTGGGCATCGCTCTTCTTAAGGCTGCTGAAGACAGGCGGCTGACCCTTGAACGTTGACAACTGTACGATCAGTCTAGTCTGCTGAACAGCCTCTTCGCGTTTTCCAAGAACTTAACCAGTTTCTTTTAGTTTGCTTCATTTCCTGTCAGTGCCAATCTACCCTGTCTCCTCGGTTCTCTTCAGGCTCCCTCTGCGACTTCCACGGCTCCCCGCGTCTCCCTCGGCCCTCTTCCCTAGCGACCATCACGTTTTCCCCGGATCCCCATCCAGCGATCTCCCTCCGCGTCTCTCTCCCTGGACCCCTCCCTTCAGACTTGACTTCCCCTCGCTCTACAGATTCGGACTTCTGTGGCTAGGTTCGCACGCACGCACATTTACAACGCTAACTCCATTTACATTGCGCACCATACTTAGCTTTACGCACGTTAGACATTAGCTCTCCACGCACCCACGTAGCATAGCATGCACCCCATTTTCGTTCTGTCCAGGCACCCACACACTAGCATAGGTTTAGTTAGGGACTTATTTTATTAATAAAACCCTTATATGTGTTCCCTTGTCTCTGCTTCTTGGGTACCTGGCCCATTTGGCTGCTCAGAATCGGTTGGGCCCCTAACAGAGGGACTTCAGTGAAACACCCCTAGGGTGAATCCTATTACCTCCAACTATCTTCTCTCCTCCATGACATGTACCTAGATGTCTGTGCCTCCATATTGCCTGTGAGAGATGTTGTTTAAAACGGCTCCTGAAGTGGCCTTCCATGGAGGAGACATCCATCCCACCTAGAAACTGTTTGGTTGTGATCACTTCCAGAATCTAACAGCATACAGATCAAAAACATCCACTTTTTTCAAACCACTTATCTTGCTCGCAGGGATGCTGGAGCCTATCCCAGCATTCATTGGGCGGGGAGACACTCTGGACAGGCCGCCAGTCCATCACAGGGCAGACACACACACATATTCACACCTAGGGACAATTTAGTATGGCCGATTCACCTGACCTACATGTATTTGGACTGTGTTAGGAAACTGGAGCACCCGGAGGAAACCCACGCAGACATGGGGAGAACATGCAACTCCACACAGAGGACGACCCGGCACAACCCTCAAGGTTGGACAACCCCGAGGCTCGAACCCAGGACCTTCTTAATGTGAGGTGACTGCACTAAGCACTGTGCCACCATGCCGCCAGATCAAAAACATGACAGATATAAAGCACCAGAAATTCATAAAACATCAAGCAACAACATTGTTTCAGAAGGAAGGATGTGATTAAAAATGTATCATAACCTTATTTAGCTTAACTTAATAGGCTGTGACCTAAATCATCTGGTTGTCAGGATTTCAGGCAATCAAAACATTCAGTGGTTTCAACTGTCATTTGCTTTAAGGTTTATCTTTTGACGGATTAAGAGTGAATTTAAAATTCACATCTCTCATGAAAAAGCATAAATCTACAGCCCACCTGTATGATCACATTGTGCTGAGTATTGTGGACTTGGGATCCGTCAAAGTGATGACTGGGCCACTTGATGAACAGTGAACATTTAGTTTAAATGGTGGACCGGTGAGTTGGTAGTTTCGATAGTCTCCACTTCTCTTCGATTCCTCCTCTCTTCCCCTCCCGCACTACCAGTCATCTTCGAGTTTCCTCTGGGAAGGAGAACAGTGGTAGACAAGAATTCCTTCCAGTCCTGCCCATTCAGAATGTGAGATTCCCAGATTCCAACGTCATAATGTCACTTGTTCTTCAATCAATTGTCCTTCGTTGGTTAGTAGAGGTGTCACTGTGCATCAGAGAGATAGACACACAGACGGATTTAGATAATAAAAAAATAATGGATTTTGTGATTAGTGTTGTTGGTGATGTGTATTATGCTATTCAGCACATTCCTGTTTCCTTGGTCTAAAAACACTCCCAGGAGAATAGTTGGACCCTCATCCTTCCTTCCTTCCTTCCTCCCTTCGTGATTGAAAGTGTGTGTGTGTGTGTGTGTGTGTGTGTGTGTGTGTGTGTGTGTGTGTGTGTGTGTGTGTGTGTGTATTTCTGTTGTTCAGCAAAAGAGAGACATTGTCTAGGCAAAATCATGCATCTTTTGAACAAAAGCTTATGCACATGTTTTGACTTTATGGGGGGAGGGAGGCCACTTCATCAAAAACTTTGTTCAGCCGCGGCCACTGTTGTTGAGATGGAGGTGTGGGTCATTTCGATAGGCTGCGGTCAGATTAGATAGAATGACAACTAGATATTGGATATGTGGTATTTCAGGTTGGCCTACGGGACGTTCCCTCTGAAACAGGCAAATGTGGAAGCCACAGGGTATTACCATCTGTCATACTGCAGGTATAGGCTTTACATTGCACCTGGAAAGTTTAGCTCTCTGAAAGAGATTTCACAAGTTGATTCAACTGGCGCAATGTTTGGTTCCAGTTTCTTAAACAGCAGACACGTTATCAACTGAGATCTCACTGCCACAAATGTTTTTAATTTTGTGCTATTTGTAAAAGAAGCTTATTTTTATTAAGTCTACAATATGATTTATAATTTTAAGAAAATTGTCTAATTTTTATTATTTCGGAACAAAAGTCTCAACTTAGAGTCCTATATGTTATCTCGTCTGTTAGATTCATGTGTTTAGATTTTATCTTGGTGACTGAACAGTGAGCACAACCATCACCCCCACACAACAATGGACTTGCATCATCAGTATATTTTTCTCAGAAAAGACTGTTTATATAGAAGTGCATGGATTATCTTCTACGTGGAGGTCCTACTGGAAATACTAACAATACTCAGTACTGTGAAAGTAACATCTTAATAAAAAATATTTTAGGCTATATGCCAATCAACAGTCTGCTATTGTCATGGAAATCAATACAATGAAAAATACAAAATCTTACTGACTTTCTTGGATACCCAGCATGGGAGCTTTTTGTCTGAGCTATACAGGCAACAGCTTCACTTGCAGTCCTTTTCCTGCCATTTCTATCAACCGCATCCTTTTTTGTTATCTGCACTAGCTTTTGCTCACATGACCATAAGCAGGGGCATGGTTTCAAGCCATCCGTGCAGGACTAAAGCAGTGCGACAGAGAGAGGAGAGAGAGAGCTCAGTGTGGGCCCATGTAAGGCGCGTGCCCGCCGTCTTCTCCCACAGGAGGCGGGAAACAGATGTCCAACTTGCATTGGAGGCGCTTCCTGAGTTGGAAGCAGTGCTGGAAATGGGTGTTGTACTCCTGGGCCTCGAGCTTGGTGTAATAGTCTGAGAACTTGCTGAAGAGGAGGGAGATTGGCATGTCGTTGAGGATGATGCTGAATGAGATGCGATGAAATGCCAAAATCCATTCCGGCACTGATACAGGGACCATGTCTCCGTAGCCCACAATGGAGATCCTGACCTAAAGAAATATATAAAATGCATGCTCCCATAGAGAGAGGTCATCTTAACAGTCCCAGCCTTTAATAATCAAAAGAACACCGCTGTGTGTGCAATCAACACCATCTCAACACATTACATCTCAAACATTACTTGTGAGGAGTAATGATGAGATGTACAGTAGGCTTGCTTCAATGAACTGCTGGCTGGCTCGTTACTGTAATGAGCAGGGATTTGGCTTTGTTGATAACTTGCCTTCTTTCTGGGGTCGCCGTTACCTGCTGAAAGCGGACGGCCGGCATTCACCCTACCGGGGACAGCATCGCTCTTTTGTCTAGCAATATAGATAGCTGTTTACGTTTAGTTTGACACTAGGGACTTGTTGTTCAGCAGGTTGCAGACAATTAGAGAGCCTGCTAGGTTTAAATCTAGTGCAGATGTGGAGTCAACTAGTTTAGTTAATATTTTTAGTCAGGGAATTCTCATAGCATAGATTATCGGGCTGACAGCTTGGTCTATAACATTGAGACTGTCTCCCTACCCTGCTGTATTGCTCCCAAGCTCTTCTCCCCTAAATGTGTGAATCACAATACTCTAATCCAGCGTTTCCCAACCCAGTCCTCAAGGAACCCCTATCCTGCACATTTTCATTGTAACCCTGCACAGGTAGCCCTAATTGTACTTACTCAACCAATCATCTCACTGCACTTAATTATGCAAGGTGTGCAACATCTGACATAATTCGTTGCTGATTGGTTGAATAACTACAAACAGGTACCTATTCAGGGTTGCAAAGAAAATCTGCAGGATAGGGTTTCCTTGAGGACTGGGTTGGGAAACACTGCTGTAATTACTCCTACCACTGGTAGTGGTGAAATGTGCAGCCAAGTACCTAATTAGGAGAGGCCGTATAGGCCATATTCCATACTTTACCTCTCACATACACTGCTGAAAATCCTCTCACATACTACTGAAATGCAATAGTTGTACGTAAGAGGAATTTCAGTAGTATGTGAGAGGATTTCATGTGCATGTGAGAGGATTTTACATGTGTATATAACAGCATTTTCAGTAGTATGCGAGAGCATTTTCGGTAGTGTGTGTGAGGCCATTCTCAGTAGTGTGTGAGAGAGGATTTTCAAAGGAAAAGACTTTGCTGGAAAAGGAAGGCAAGCTAGTAGTGCTTTAATCCCACTGGTTATATTGTGCAAAAACAGGAAGTCTTCAGTGAGGTATCATTTTAGCAACTGCTGGTGCTCTTTCTCCTTTAACCATGAGGATTTTACGTATCGTTTATCTTATTTTTCAAGTTCAGTTGTTTTGGAAGACAAAAGCTACAACAGAAGAGGATGTTATATATTTCTTTAACAGTGCATTGCAGTATGCTGAAGACATCAAAAAAGGGCTGATTGTGTTGAACAAGAGAGACTACTCAGGGAACTAGATTACCACACAAGGACCCGATCTACATTTTTGTTTTTTTCCAGATTTATTGATGATCCAGCTAATAGTCAATATAGGATCACATTAGAGTCCTTGTACAGGTGTTTTTGCTCACTTTTAAGTGGATATGAAACTAGACAGAGATCTATCGAAGTGGCCCTGGTCCCGCCAACCACTTCAACTGGCCTTCCAGGCCATCCTAGGTACAGAATTTCACTGGAGCAAATATCCCACTGTATGTTGCTTGGCATGAATTGGCAGAGAATTTCTGCATGCTTAGGCATCAGTCAACGGACAATGTACAGACACAGGCAATACTTAGGAGTCCAGCCGTTAGAATACACTGTGATATCAAGTTATGCTCTGAACAACATTATAAAGGAGATTCTCCAGAACACTCCAAATGCTGGTGAAACCTATGTACTTGGGAGCCTTCGATCATAGCAAATAAGAATTCAACGTTGGCGTGTGAGACAAAGTTAGCATGAAGTTGATCCTGTTGGGCAGTCATTTAGGCGTCGGCACACCATATGCCATCGGCTTTATAATGTTCAAACTCCTAAGCAGTTATGGAAAGTGGAATATTAACATGATTACACCTTCTGTTGTAATATGCTTATTTTTCTCCTTGTTTGGAGTGCGAGACTTGGTTTATGCTGGTTTCTGTTTGTACTGATCATGTTGGTGACCAGTCAGTTAAGTGCTATTTTATGCAGACCAAAAATGTCGACCACCATGCCTAGAGGAGGTGGTAATGGCCGTTTGACTAGGTGGCACTCCAATGTCTTCAAACCCACCAACAATGGAACTATAAACTTAATGAATTTGTTCATGTTTGAGCTGGCTGATCTGTCCATACATTGTGGTTTGGATCTATTCTGACATAATTCCACTTCAAATTCAATTAATGTTGGAAATGTAGACCTCAAATTGTCAAATTAAACTTACCGTAAGGTATTTGTGTCCCTAATAAGTAATCAATCCTGTTTCTAATATTTGCCATTTTTACAACCACGTTTTTTTTCAGGCACATAGATGGAAATCATAAACTTGAGGTGGAGGGTGGTATTCCATGGCTGTGTGGATGGGTTCAGTCGGACCATAATTTACCTAAGTTGTGAGGACAACAACAGGGCTTCCACTGTCCTGTCTTTGTTTATCAGAGGTGTACAACAGTTTGGATTGCCTTCGAGAGTCCGAAGCGATCATGGCATGGAAAACATTTGTAGCATCCCCACCGAATGATGGTCAACAGTTCAACTGATGATTTTTCATTTATTTAAAACTCCAAACCACCGTAAGAGCTAGATATAAAGCACAAACAGAAATACATTAACTACATAGCCATGTAGCTTCAGGCGTTACACTAGTTTAACATTAGCTCACATCTGTTAACCGATACTCAACTTAGAAGAGCTATGAAGTTCCTTAAGGCTTCAAAATTACGTCAAAGCACAAAAACACACAACAATACAATACAATACAAAGAACACTGACCTTGTGCCTCTTCGGAGGGTGCTAATACAATGTAATTCGACTTAATGAGATTTAATTTCACCATTAGTGTTCCTCCTTTCGTTCACGATAGGAAATACTAAGAATCGATTCGTAATTTCAGAATACAAGTCACTCAAAGCAAACAAAACAGGAAATACTGTAATACATATTTAAAACATTAGACCTGCAATAATATGAATAAGTGGTTGTTCAACAGGGAAATCTCTTTAGAATTAAACTTAGAATTGGGTTAGCTATACTCCCACCAAAATTATGAGTGTTTCATTAAACAACATGAACTAAGAATAATTTTCACAGAAAGAATGAAAATGTTTCATTAAAGTCATGAGCTTAAGAAATCTCTAACAACAGGACTAGCTTCTGCACTGGGCGCTCCAATATGGAAAGCTTACCCAGACGCTCACCCTTCTTGCTCAGTCTCTTATCTCCTATTGAGATTTTTGCTCTTCTTAATGAGTCCATCCTTACCCTTGACAGTCTCTATGACCCTTGCAAGTCTCCACTCACCTCTAGGTGACAGTTCATCAATGTCCATTACAACATCACCCACTTGCAAATTTCTCCTCGGCGAGTGCCATCTCTGTCTTGTCATTATGTTGTGAAGATATTCTCGTTTCCAGCGGCTCCAGAACTGTTCCGCCAGATACGGCACACGTCGCCACCTCTTTGCTCCATATGAGTCTTCTCTGAGGAATGTGCCAGGTGGAGGCAGTGCTGGGCTGGACTTCATTTGGATTAGGTGATTGGGGGTGAGGGGTTCCAGGCTGTCTGGACTGATCAAGTTATCCACCGTGAGAGGTCTGCTGTTGACTATAGCCATATCTTCATCGAACAGTGTCCGTAGTGCAGTCATTGAGTCTGTTGTGAGAAAGTGATAGTGTGGAGTTCTGGGCACTCCTGACCATCTTGATCTGGTGCTCCCACATGCCACCTGCATGGCTAGAGTGCGGTGCGTTCATGACAAAGTCACACTGCCTGTATCCGCTTGTGCTTGGGTCAGAAAAGTGGTGCAACTGTTTCAATGACTTCTCCAAAATCGACAGGTATGTAACATCGAGCTATATATATCTTCTCTAGGTTGGCAAAGTCATGTCGCCAGCTCTCCCACCGTGGCTTCAACATTTCTGATAGGGGTTCATCCCAGCCAACATCTTGACGGCACATTTCTTGCAGAATCTTCCTCCCAGTAAGGACATATGGCACAAGGAAGCCAAGAGGGTCAAATATTGATGTGACACTAGTCAATATGCCTCTAAGTGTCCCTGGTTGGTTTGTCCAAGTGTTGTTGAATCTGAAACTATCCCTGTCTATGCTCCAGTAAATCCCTAGAGCTCGCTCTACTGGTGTGTCAGAGAAAGTCAAATCCTTTGTCTTGGCACCTGTCGCCCACTCTGTTGAGGGTATACTCTGTAGGACAGCATGGTTGTTTGAGACAAATTTGTGGAGATGGAGACCACCCCTGGCGTATATTTCTCTTGCCTCCCGCGCCAACTGAATGGCCTTTTCCATGGTATCCGTACTTGACTCCATCGTCCATGTAAACGTCTCTTGCCATAAACTGCGATCCTACTGGGTATGAGAGTCTGTTTTCATTGGCTAGGTGCTTCAGCCCATAATTTGCGCAGCCAGGGGACAACACTGCACCGAAAAGATGGACTTTCATTCGGCAATCCTGGGGTTGTGTGCTTGTATCTCCATCTTTCCACCACAGGAAACGTAAGTAATTGCGATCTTGGCGATGTTTTCTATATCACACATAAGAGCTATAGGATGCCGTCTGAACCGTAGAAGGACACCGGTGAGGTTGTTAATCATGTCTGGCCCTGGAAGAAGACGTTCACTGAGGCTTGTGCTGCCACACTTCGCAGACCAGTTGAATACAACATGCAGCTTGTCAGGCTTTTTAGGGTGGTATATGCCATGATGAGGGATGTACTATCATTCACCTGTTATCCCATCTTCTCGAACTTCTTCAACATCACCTCTCTCTATGATTTCCTTCATGTATGTCATGTATTCCTTCTTATATTTCTCATCTCTGTAAAACCTCCGCCGTAAATGGCTGAGTCTGATTTCAGTAAGTTTTCTGTTATTAGGTAAGTGTGGCCGTTGCTTAAAGGGTAAAGGCATCTCATTATGTCCGCCATCATTTAGTTTTATGCCTTCTTTTAGTTTGCTCAGGAAAATTAGATCCTCTTGCGAGACTGTTTTGTCATCTCCTTTGATGTCTTTAAAGTCTGACTCCAGGGCACTGATCACATCCATTGGTGTTACTGGAGGCAGTTCCTTTACTGAGACTTGGTGATACAGGCTGGTGTCTGTTCCATCTAAGCTTTGTGTTGAGCAGCCCACAATGCTCCATCCTAAATCTGTAAGGATGGCATAGGGCTCGTTGTCTTTTCCGGCTAATACCTGTCTGGGTGTTAATGCTCTGGGACAGTTGAACCCAATTAAGAGCCCAACATCACAGGTGAGGAGGGGTGGCACTTTATCAGTGATTGCTGTTAAATGAGGCCATCTTCTTGCAGTTTCATGCGTGGGTATATGATCACGGTTCCCAGGAATACAGTATTTTGTATATGCAGAAGGAAGATCAATGTGGATGCATAAATTGTAACCTCTCACCCCGAGTCCAGATACCCTTTTACACTTCATGATCATGCTCTCTCCAAGCATAGTGGTAAGTTTCAGCTTCACAGGTTGGGTATTTGCTTGTAATTCATTGCTCACCTCACTGTCGATGAATGTGCTGTCACTTTGAGTGTCCAATAATGCATAAACAAGCTTTTCTTTTGATGAGTCAGTGGCCATGGACACCCACACAGGAACGATCATAGAAGTGCTGCATGACTGGCCCCCTCTGGTGACGTGGTTTCATCTGGAGTGCTTGAAGCTGAGTTCACAGTGGATACAGGACCTTCTCTACCTTCACGCCCTCTGTAGTTCTCATCATGGAGACAGGTGGGGTGTCTTCCCTTGCATACATCACAAGTGTGGCGGTGACAACATTCCTTGGTACTGTGACCTGGTTTCAGACACCCATAACAAACCTTATTTTCTTTCACATACTTTCGTTGATCATTTAGGGACTTTTCTGTGAAGTCTGCGCACTTGGGTAGTTGATGTTTGACATTTTTGCACCACATGCATAGAGGTCTTGACTTTCCATCGCTTGATTTGATTTGTCACCATTAACAGCTGTTTGGATGCTGAAGACATTGGCTGTTTCCCTTTGATTCCTTTGTGCTTCTTCTGTCATAGGATGAATTAGATGAGTGAAGAGCATGTAGGGAAGTAACTGGGTTACACAGCTGACATTAATAGGCCTAATAATCACACTTTAGGAGTGATTGCACAACTGACATTAATTAGGGTGACCAGACATCCCGGTTTGTCCGGGATTGTCCTGGTTTCAAGCTGGGTGTCCCGAGTCCTGGCTACTCTAGCATGTCTTTTTTTGGTGGGAGGGCATAAAAATCCTTCAATGTATTACGTCTGGCGAGACAGACAAGCTTGTGAGCGCGTGCATATGCATGTGTGCGTGCACGAACGTGTGGTACACTTTTTAAGGTCCCGGTTTGGGATTTTGAAAATCTGGTCATCCTACATTAATAGGCCTAATAATCGCAAGGAGTGATTATTAGGCCTATTAATGTCAGCTGTGCACAATGCCATGTAATCTGTATCTAAAGTAACCTTGCTGTCATTGTACTGATATGCTCTGACGAAGGCTGTGTAGCTGTTTTTGTGTGTCAAACAATAAAGTTGAAAAGTAGTTATTTGTGGGATGTACAGTACTACCCTACTCTCTGTTTAGATCCTATGAAAATATAGCTTAGATAACTGTCTTGCTGCAAAGGACATGGTCGCCTTTGTTGAGGAATGTGGGGAAAAAATAGTGTGCTGGCAACAGCATTACAATTACACCGTATAAACTTGCCTCACATCCTGTGGGATTTTATCTTTGAAGGCATCTCTGATGACAGTCGTAGTCCCAACTCTTCTCAAACTCAAATGCACTCAAGATGAATCCCTTTTCATGGAACTCTGTTTTGGAACGTTGCTTGCAAACGATCCCCCACGCTTTTAGGCTTGTAAAATCAATAACAACCGTTTTAATTTTATTACATTGTTAAAAGCATAGGTAGCTAGTAAAGCCACGTATTATTTACTGATATAGCTAACTAGCTTCTGTTGCAGTGGTTAGCTAGCATAGCACTACTTCAACCGACTTGCCTAACATTTTAGCTTCTTGTTGCAGTGGTTAACTAGCTAGCTCAAAGTTAGCTAGACTAACGTTAGCTAGCTAGCATAGCACTACTTCAACCGACTTGCCTAACATTTCCAAAGACGTACCTTTTCCTAGGTCTTGAATTCCATCTTCCAAAGTGTTGCTGTGTGTTATAACGGAGAGTCTGTAGCTGCCCTGTTTGTTGCTGCTCCCTCGTAATGAGACCACTGATGCCCGCGATCGGTGGTTACCACTAGCGCCTGGCCGGAACGCATGTCTCCGTTCATCTTCCACACCCTCGTGTTCCACACTACCACTAACCGTGTCTGTTGTATATGCTATGGCATTTATGGCACCGGGTGTTGTTAAAATAGTGTTTATCAAGCCAAGAGCTTCACAAAGTTGTGGAGTTTGTCTCTCCTCTTCCATTATGCATATTTTTGCACTGGTTTAGTGGTAGTAATTAGCTACTAAGGTAGACTAGACCATGGACTTCCTGCTAACTTAGATTGACCAATGAGATTTGAGAACTAGACTGCCTTCCGTTTACGCTGAAATTGCCTTCCGTTTACACTGAAATTACTCTGATACACTACTGAAAATGCTCTCACATACACGTAGGGTTACCAACATTCTATCCCAGGAAAACGGGACAGGAGGGACGGGAGGGCGGGGGTAATCAAGAAAAAATTGCCAGAGTAACAGCCTACATGACACTTTGTATAGGTAGCCCAGAGCCTTATATAATAATAATAAGCCCTGGGACTTGTAAAAAAAGGGATGGAGAAATACACCCAACGGATCCCGGGTAACATCAGAATACAAGAACTACAGAACATCGCACTACTTGAAACATCTCGTATCCTAAGAAAGACACTATCCATCAAATAGACTTCTACCTCATTCTAACCCTAGGCCGAAGGATTGGGCCCGGTTATTATGTTGTATCATGGCATGAAGTTAAAGGAAATTTGTAAATAATAATCTTCATTTGTATAGCACTTTTCATACAAACAATGTAGCCCAAAGGGATTTTACATTTCAACACAGAAGATACTGTAGTGAATTAGGGGGGCAGCCCGGGTACCGCCACAGCCGGGACGCGATACCCTGTCTCCCAACGTTAACCAGTCGACTAAAGGGTCCGACCCATTAGTCAAGGACCAACGTGTCTACTTATCCATGCACGTTACACTACCCCCCTCCTTCGGGAAGCACATCCCCGTAGTTCAGCATATCAGCTCCCTCACGCCTCTGGGCACACGCGCTTCCAATGACCTCACGGTCTCACCATCCCACTTCTGACACCAATGTAACGAATTAGGGGGGCAGCCCGGGTACCGCCACAGCCGGGACACGAAGCCATGTCTCCCACTCCACAAGCGATAACGTTAACCAGTCGACTAAAGGGTCCGACCCGTTAGTCAAGGACCAACGTGTCTACTTATCCATGCACGTTACAATACTATAGTAGGCTAAAGATATAGAGTTAAACATGTCTGTTAAAAATATATCCATATGTTACCGGCTCCAGACCTAGGGGATATCCGGAGTTGCAGCAAATGATACACAGGCTAAATAGCACTGTGGATCTGTGAATCAAAAAGAGAGTCACGATGAAAATACGTTGTCACTCAAGCTCGCGCCAGTTTATTTCTGGTCTCAACAGTTAAATAAGTTCTCCACATTGTACCATATTCATCAAAAGTAAAATAAATACAAAATAAAAAGTGTAACAATTTGTAAAATCAATTTGTTTTTTCTTATCACTCAAACATCAGTATAGGCTACTGTCAAAATAGCAGTTTCACAACAACAGAAATAATTATCCTATTACAGCATCTGCACCATTTATCTATATCCACACAATTCTTTTATCTCATACACAGACTTTAATACACTATGTGTGGTCTCACGCATGCGCACACTTCCTAAGACGCAGTACCAGCAACAGGCATGACATATGAACAATTATCTGAACAAGTTACCACAGAATAGCTCCTCGTAAAATAGTAACATTAACACTTTTCTTACAAAATAAACCCACATTGTATTTAATCTAAAAAATAGGGGGGGTGGGGTTATTGTAAATTTTTAATGAAGGCAATTTCTCAATCCCTTACACTCTCCCCTGCTTTCAGAGATGTCTCCGGACATCTAGAACTAAACAAGTCAACTGTCTAGCTGTAACGTCACGGTCAGTGTTTGTCAGTGTCAGAGTCTCTCATGTCCTTCATTCATTCAAGTCTTCCACTTTGCGTCTAGTATGTCCACACTGCTTGTGTAGGGTAGTAACAGGCCTTGGGATGTATTGCGTAGGTAGGAATGGAGTAAGGCATACAGGTCAACATTACATTTGCTCCTAGTCTCCATGGGTGGAGGGTGGGCTCCCCTAACTGTTCGTATGTAAACATCCCTCTGGGTCTTACTTCCTGGGCAGACCTTCTCAAGGGCGGTTCTTCCTCATCCCCTGACTCTGAGACAGGTTCAACCACCATTCCAGGTTCCCCTTGAGTTCCATGGTCCATAGTATCATCCCCCTCGGGTTGCTCCTGGGGTCCCACAGCTGATGGCATATTAGCAGGTGTTGGTACTCGTACTGACTCTGGCCTTACAGCAGGTTCATTTTGCTGTTGCACATCGCCGAACTCAGTCTCCTGACACGTTGGCTGATATTCTGGTGCTGCAGCTCTAAGCTGAAGGTGCTGCTTCACCTGAGGTGATGGAACTCTGACTGTTTTCCTTTTGTATACAGGTAGATGTCGGAAGTTGTAGGAGAATTCTTCCTCCTCCGCAGACTCATTGGAGTCCTTCTCTGCTGTCTCTCTGTCGTTTGTTTGTTGTTGTCTCCGTCTTTGTGGTTTCTTTTGTCCATGACAGTCCTGTTCCTGTTCGACTGGCAGGAGGAGGTTATGGTGAAGCACACAGGGGGTCTTGTCCCCGGTCTCTGCTTGAACTCTATACACAGGACCATCTCCCAGCCTTTCAACCACGCGGTGGACCTTTTCCTCCCAATATGCACGAAGTTTGCCTGGACCGCCTCTCTCAGACATATTTCTGACAAGTACATGATCACTGGGTTGAAGCATGATTCCCTTAACACCTCGATCATAGTAGTTTTTTCCTTTCGCTGAGCACCCTTTCTGTTTTCCGAGGCACTCTTATAGGTCTCCTGCATCCGAGAAGCCCATTTCTGTGTATATTCCTGTCGGTTCTCTACCTGCTGCTCAGGTTCGTGATCAAAGAGCAAATCGATGGGCAACCGCGGAGCTCTTCCAAACAGGAGGAAGAAGGGTGAGTAGCCTGTCGCTTCATGATGTGTGCAATTGTAAGCATGGACCATGTTTGGCAGGTGATCTTTCCACTCAGCTTTTTTTGTCTCCTGCAGGGTACGGAGCATCTGAAGAAGTGTCCTACTTAGGCATTCAACAGGGTTCCCCTGCGGGTGATAGGGGGTGGTTCTAGAATGGGCAATTCCCGCCAGCTGCTGAAGTCGTTGGAATAGTCTGTTTTCAAACTCCTGGCCTTGATCGTGATGTAGCTTTTGAGGGTACCCGAAGAGTGGAATAAAGTCAGAAAATCTTCTCCGCTGTGGTTTCGCCTGACTTTTTCTTAGTCGGGTAGGCTTGTGCAAATCGTGTGAAGTGATCTACCAGGACTAAGATGTACTCGTAACCTCCTCGGCTTGGTTCAAGATGGAGGTAATCAACAGAAATGAGCTCAAAGGGACTGTTGGTTGTAATCAAGCCCATTGGTGCTTTCTCTGGGATGGTGGGTCACTTCTGTTTGATACATTGGCACTGGCGAATGACATAATCTTCGATTTCTCGCTGCATGAATGGCCAATAAAACCTCTGCCTCGCCAGGTTGATGACTTTGTCAGCCCCGATGTGTCCCATGTCATCATGCAGGTGTTTTAGTACAGTGGACTTTAGCGTCTTGGGAAGAACGAGTTGTTTATGTTGTTCTGTCTGCCTGTACAGAATTCCCTTGTCAAGTCTGAGTTTGTTCCACTCATGTATCAGTCTTCGTGTTTCCAGTCCCATCTGTCTCTTGTCTTTATTGTTAGGATTACATCCTCTTTGTTTTAAGGTTATCAGTTCCCAGATAGACACATCATCTTTCTCGCAGCTCTGATGTCCTCTGGGGTGTACATGGGCATGCTCGTGGGAGGTGAGTCATCATCAATGGAACCCAGCTGTAATGCTGCCACCCATGGCACATCCTCGTCTCTTTTGGCCTTGTCCCCTTGCCAGATGGCGGAGATGACATCGGGGGGCATGGTCTCTGTGTATTCTCTCATGTGGTCTTGGTGTTTCAATGGATACCGAGAGAGGGTATCAGCATCATAATTTGCCTTGCCTGGCCTGTATTTGATCGTAAAATGGAAATCGGCCAACTCACCCACCCAGCGGTGGCCGACAGCATTTGCACACTGCATGGACATTGCGTGCACACTTCCTAAGACGCAGTACCAGCAACAGGCATGAAATAGCGACAACTGACCAATTATCTGAACAATTTATCACAGAATAGCTCCTCGTAAAATAGTAACGTTAACACTTTTCTTACAACATAAACCCACATTGTATTTAATCTAAAAAATAGGGGGGGGTTATTCTAAATTTTTAATGAAGGCAATTTCTCAATCCCTTATACATACTTAATAATAATAATAACTATCTATCGAGCACTTTTTGCTGTTAAGCTTATTGTTAAATTCCATGCTGTTGCAGCTCAGTCGTGTTTAACTGTATGATATACAGATGAAATCTCGCACGCAACAACTTCGTGATTTTCAGTAGTCGTGACGAAGGGGAGGTAGTATAGTGTGCACGAATAAGTAGACATGTTGGCCCTTGGCTAACGGGCTGGACCCTTTAGTCGACTGGTTAACGTAGTCGCCCGTGGTGCGGGAAATACGGGTTCCCACTTCTGACACCAATGTGGCAAATTCGGGGGGCAGCCCGGCCGGACCGTCACAGCCGGGGCGCAAACTCGTGTATTCTGCACCACGGGCGACAACGTTAACCAGTCGACTAAAGGGTCCGAACCGTTAGCAAAGGGCTAGCGAGCCTGCGGCGGTTCCCGGACTGCCCCCCGGAATTCGCTGCATTGGTGTCAGAAGTGGAATGGTGAGACCGTGATGCCATCAGAAGCGCGTGCGCCCAGAGGCGTGAGGGAGCTGGTATGCTGAAGAGCGGGGATGTGCTTCCCGAAGGGGGGGTAGTGTAGCGTGCACGGATGAATAGACTCGCTTAGCCCTTGGCTAAGGGGTCGGACCCTTTAGTCGACTGGTTAACGTTGTCGCCCACGGTGCGGGAAATACGGGTTCCCACTTCTGACACCAATGTAGCAAATTCGGGGGGCAGCCCGGCTGGACCGTCACAGCCAGAGCGCAAACTCGTGTATTCCGCACCACGGGCGACAATGTTAACCAGTCGACTAAAGGGTCCGAACCGTTAGCAAAGGGCTAGCGAGCCTATTTATCCATGATCGTTACATTATGTTCACAATCTTTTCTTTTTTGGAGGGCCCGAATCGCCATCTACACTTGCGCTCATTTTTCCCAACAGGATCGAGACAAGTAGGTTACACAAGTAAGTAAGTTACACATACGGGCCAGTTAGTTTAAAATGATACCTCTTTCCAACTGAGCGCCAACCATCAGTATTCCCACACAGCAAACATAGGTCAATTTTAAAGGCGGTATACGTGTATAAAATATTTTTTAAATCATTCAGATATGGGACAAATGTCGTCCCATACCGGATGAACCGCTTTTGATCTAAATACGGGGCGTTCCGGCTAATACGGGACAGTTGGCAACCCTACAGCCACATGTGAAATCCTCTCACATACACATATGAAATACTTTCACATACACATATGAAATCCTCTCACATACTACTGAAATTCCTCTTACATACAACTATTGCATTTCGGTAGTATGTGATATTGCTTTTTCACGTGTTTATTCAGAAAGTCAAACCAGAACTACAAGCAGACACAAACCAGAACTACAAGCAGACACTAGAGGACAGTACAGCGCATTAGCGACACCCATTGTCAAATTACAGTATTACAACACTCCCACTAAATTTTACAATGGCATTAAGTCACTTCACACTAAATTATATTACTAAGAGCCGTGCTCCTTCACAAATAATGTCAAGATAATAAATCTTTAAACTGGAAAAAAAACTTGCAAGATTAATTTTCTTATTCCTTTTACCTTGTTTACAGCTTTCTTACCATTTTCAACAGAAAAACAGTGCCGATTACAGTAAACAGAATTACATAGGGAAAAGCCCAATCTCTCTCTTAAGATATTCAAACTTCTGTTTAGTCAGTGGCATGGTCAAGATATCTGCCTTCATGTCATTTGTTGGGCAATATTGCAGTTCTATTTGCCCATTCTGCACACATTCACGGATGTAGTGGTAGCGAATGTCCATGTGTTTAGTCCTTGAGTGATCCACTGGATTCTTCGCGATTGCAATGGCTCCTTGGTTGTCCTCCAGAATCACTGTGGGCGTAGCATCCATTCCGAGATCATTCAGTAATCGTCTCAGCCAGGTACCCTCTTGAGCAGCTTGACCGAGTGCGACGTACTCGGCTTCTGCTGTTGAAAGTGCAACTGTTGCCTGTTTCTTGCTGAGCCAGCTCACTGCTCCTCCACTCAGTAAGAATATGTTGCCGGTTGTTGAGCGGCAGTCATCATGATCACCGGCCCACTCAGCATCTGAGAAGCCAATCAAAGTTCCAGACTCTGACCGCTCGTACTTGAGAGCAAGGTTCACTGTACCTTTCAAGTATCGAAATATTCTCTTCACAGCAGTCAGATGTGCAGCATCTGGATTTACATTGAACTTTGACACAGCACTCACTGCTTCAGCTATGTCTGGTCATGTGGCCATCACAGCATACAGCAGACTTCCTACCATGGACTGATAGGTACTTTGATTCACAGGCTTACTGACACCATCACTTTTTTTCAATTTGACGTTGGCATCAGCAGGAGTTGCAACAGGATTTGCATTATCCATCCCATATTTCTGAAGAATGGCTTCAATGTAATGCTTCTGATGAAGTAAGACACAGTTTTTTTCTTTGTCTTGGACAACAGAGATGCCCAGGATATAGGACAGCTCACCCATGTCCTTCATCTTGTAGTGCTTCTTGAGAGCCAGTTTCATCTCGTTCATTCTTGCAATTGACTCCGTAATCAGAATCAGATCATCCACATAAACAGCAAGTATCTCAAGCTCTTGTCTTGATCTCACAAACACACAGGGGTCTAATGTGCTCTTTTTAAATCCAATTTCCATCATGAACCTCTGTGAAAGCCTTGCTCCAGTAGCGAGGAGACTGCTTCAGTCCATAGATTGATTTCTTCAGTTTACACACCAGGTGTTCCTGCCCTGGTTTGATGTATCCCTCTGGTTGCTCCATGTAGATTTCTTCTTCCAGGTGTCCATTAAGGAATGCAGTTACTACGTCCATCTGGTGCATATGTAGATTGTTCTGGATGGCAAAGGACAGTAATGTACGACTTGAGCTGAATCTTACCACGGGTGAAAAAGTTTCATCATAGTCAGCACCATACAACTGTGAGTAGCCCTTGACGACGAGTCTGCACTTGTATCTCTCCACTCGTCCATCACTATTATGCTTGACTTTGAACACCCATCTTGATCCTATGGCCTTTCTATCCCTTGGTAAATCCACTAAGTCTCACGTCTCATTTTCCAGCAGCAATTCATATTCCAAGTCAGCCGCCTCCTACCATTCCTTTGCATTAGTACTCATCATTGCTTCTTTCAGTGTGCTTGGCTCTATGACACGACACACATTGGCATAATGATCAACAGTCACTATATCAGCAAACTCATCATATCCATATCTCCTTGGAGCCCTTCTGATTCTGCCGTCTTCTCTGGCAGCTTCATCAACAGTGACCTCGTCATCTGGTGTTCCACCCTCATCTGTGTTCATGGTTACCTCGTTCTCTGAGCAGGTCACTTCCACTTCCTGTTTCCAGTCGAAGTCTGATTCATTAAAGATGAATTAGAATCCTCCTTTTCTCTTCATCATACAGGCGATAGCCTTTGGCATTGTTTGCATATCCCATGAACGAAACTTCAGAGCCTTCTTGTCCAGTTTTCTTCTCTCTATTTCTGGGATATGTGCATAAGCAACACAGCCAAACACTCTCATGTGACTCATGTCCGGCTTTTTGCCACACCATCTCTCGTAGGGTGTCTCTTGCTTCAGGACAGATGCGGGCAGCCTGTTCTGTATGTAAGCTGTGGTTGCTACAGCCTCTGCCCAGTACATCTTTGGCAACTTAGCATGAGACAGCATACTTCTAGCTGCTTCAATTAATGTCCTATTTTTTCTTTCTGTAACACCATTTTGCTGTGGTGAGTGAGGTATAACACTCATCCCATGGTGGATACCGTGAGCCTTCAAATATTCTTGAAACTCCTTTGATGTGTCCTCACCACCATTGTCTGTTCTCGGTCTCATGATGTTCTGCCCACACTCATTGGAGAATGTTTTCTCAAATTCCTTGAATTTGCTAAGGACTTCACTCTTCGGTTTCAGAAAGTATACCTTGCAGCATCTAGAGTAATCATCGATAAAAGTCACAAAATATTTTGCTCCACCTATAGATTCAGTCTGCATGGGACCACAGACGTCACTATGGATCAACTGCAACTTGCGTTTGGAATGGATTTCTCCAACTGGCTTGTATGGCTTTCTAGACAGCTTGCCTTCCACACATACTTCACAGAAATGAACCTCTTTCTCTGCAGAGAAGTCCACTCTGTTCACCAGATCTTTTAGTTCCTTCAGCTTGGTGGTGTGACCCAGATGCTGATGCCACAGGCTGGCTGCTACTGATGCACTTGATGCACCATGACAGACAGACGAACTTCCTTTGACGTCCAGCTGATACAGCCCGTCAGATCTTTGTGTTCCCATTCCTTGAAGAGTTCCATCTTTCCCACGTATGCAGCAGTGAGACTTCTTGAACTGCACCGTATTTCCTTTTCTGACAACAGCTTCCACTGAGAATAAATTCCCAGATAGCTTTGGAACATACAGCACGTCATACCTTGACATTTTTTACATCACTTACTTTGAAAGTCATTCTCATTTTGACATTGCCAAGTCCTATGGCATCAACCACCCTGCTGTCACCGAGTTTCACAGACTGTGCTTTTGAGAATTGCTGGTAGTCTTAAAGAATTTCTTCATCACATGTCATGTGCTTTTGATGCTCCCGAATCAATCAACCATTTGACCTGTTGTGGCCTCTCAGTCGGGTTTGCCTCTTTAGCGACAAAGGCACTTTCAGACGAATCTTCTGCATCTTCACACATCATGCTTTTGGCCTTGTGGGTTTTATTTTTATTTTTCCAACTTGGACAGTCGCACTTTATATGTCCTTCTTTCCCACATTTGTAACATCTCCACGTGCTTGGTCTTTCAGCTCCCACTGCCTTAGAGTTAGCCTGCATATCTCCACGAAATCGTGATGACATGGCTGATGCACCGACTGACGTAGCACCGCTAGAGTTATCGTTAGCATTCACTCGCTTTTGCTCTTCATTTATTAATGCTTGCTGAACAAACTTCAGCGTCAAATTGTCAATCTTTGTTTCTAGCGCAGTGACAATTGTAGCATAGCTTGGTGGCAAACTACCCAAGAGCGTTATAATTTGGTCTTCCTCTTCAATCACAGAACCTATTGCTCCTAGTTGATCAGTCAGTTCCTTCATTCGTTTTAAATGTTCATTTAAACTTCCTTCATTTCACATCTGAAATATTTTTTCTTCAGGGACAGTTTATTTGCCAAAGTATCTCTCTCAAAGTGTCCTTTCAGCGTGTTCCACGCCTCTTTTGGAGTCTGGCAGCTTGTTATCAGGTACAACTGGGGTGTACTTACATTCAGCACTAACACAGAGAATGCCTTCTCTCTCCATTTCGTGAATTCAGCTTGTGCGTGTGCATTAGCATCTGCGGCTAGGATATCTGTCCGCATTAGCATGCCCATAGTCCTTTCGCTTTCAGCAAGTGTTCCATCTGAAATTTCCACGTTGTCCAGTTCTCTGGTCCGCTCAGCTTGTCAATAAACAGTTTATCTTCCATTGTGAATTCCCCAACACCGTTTATCTCACACAAAACTCTGTGTAAAACAGCCTTTTAGCGACGCTCTGGGCCCATAATCTATTGCTTTTTCACGTGTCTATTCAGAAAGTCAAACCAGAACTACAAGCAGACACAAACCGGAACTACAAGCAGACACTAGAGGACAGTACAGCGCATTAGCGACACCCATTGTCAAATTACTGTATTACAACATGTGAGAGGATTTTCAGTAGTGTGTGAGAGGATTTTCAGTAGTATGTGAGAGTATTTCACAAAGTATGTGAGAGCATTCATTCACATATGTATGTCAGAGGTAAAGTATGGAATATGGCCTATACGGCCCCTCATACCTAATAATCTACAGAACCAAACATCTAATGTTATCAAAAGTGTGAACACCTATTGTTCAAAGGGTAGGTCTTCAAAATTTTCAACTAATAAGGTGTTTAATTCCAATTAATATTTCATCTATTGGTAGCTCCAAAGTTCTGCCTACTACTGGTCACTTCAACAAGATGCTTAAATTTGGTTTCACAAATATCAGTTCATTGTCTAATTCTTGAACATAGTTTTTATATGAATGAGTTATGTGACCCCTCCGAGAATTGTCCCCTTAATGTGGTGGAAGGGTTTGGGTGTCCCAGTGATCCTGGGAGCTGTGCAGTCAGGAGCAATAGGTCCTAGTAGGGTCTCCGAAGGCAAATTGGTCCCAAGGGAGCGGCCAAACTAAGAGTGATTCCCAAGAACCCGATGAATTTACAACAGCAGAGCCATGGCACCTCTCCTGGAAAAGGGAAACCGGGGCCTCCTCTTGGAGCCAGACCTCAGCCAGGCCTTGGCCCATTGGGTCCAGCCTGAAAAAACAACATGGAGCCACCCCCCCCCCCCCCATGGAGCCACCACCCGCGGGGATGAGCATTGAGGTAGGGTGCAATGCAAGCCGGGCAGCAGGCAAAGGTGGGGACTGGGGCGTGCCGACTTCTGGCATCGCAAACTAGTCCTCAGGATGTGAAATGTCACCTCTCTGGCAGGGAAGGAGCCTGAGCTGGTGTGGGAGGTGGAGCCGTACCAACTAGTTATAGTTGGGCTCATCTCTACACATAGCATGGGCTCTGGTGCCACATTGCTGGAGAAGGACTGGGGCTCTTTACTTTTCCGGAGTTGGCCAAGGTGACAGGTCGTATCATCAGATCTGCGGCCGTATGTTTTGGCCACTCGGATGAAGAGAGGAGCAGAGCTGTCAACTGATCACCACCTGGTGGTGAGTTTGATCAGATGGCAGGGAAGGCTGCCGGACAGACCTGTCAAACCCAAATGTGTAGTGAGGGTGAACTGGGAACGTCTGGCAGAGGCCCCTGTCCATGAGGTCGTCAACTCCCACCTCCAGAAGTTCTCATGTATCCCGAGGGAGGCTGGGGACATGGAGTCTGGGCGAGCCATGTTCAAAGCCTCTATTGCAGATGCGGCAGGTAGAAGCTGTGGTCATAAGGTCATCGGTACATGTTGAGGTGGCAGCCTAAGAAGCCACTGCTGGACACCGGCGGTGAGGGAAGCCGTCAGGCTGAAGAAGGAGGCCTTTCGGACTTGGTTGGCCTAGGAGTCTCCTGAAGCAGCAGACAGGTACCGAGAGGCCAGAAGGGCTGTGGCTTCGGTGGTTGCAGAAGCAAAAACTCGGGTGTGGGAGGAGTTCGGTGAGGCTATGGAGGAGGACTTTCGGTTGGCCTCAAGGAAGTTCTGGCAAACCATCCGGTGACTCAGGAAAGGGAAGCAGGGCTTGACTCAGGCTGTGTTCCGCCGTGGAGGGGAACTGCTGACCTGGACTGGGGATATTGTCGGACGGTGGAAAGAACATTTTAAGGAGCTCCTGAACCCGGCTAACACGTCCTCAGTGGAGGAGGTAGAGTTTGGAGACTTGGGGGAAGCCCCACCCGTATCCCTGGTGGAGGTCTCTGGGGTAGTTAAAAAGCTCCTCTGTGACAAGACACTGGGTGTGGATGAGATTCGCCCTGAGATACTGAAGGCTGTCCACATTGTTGGGTGTCTTGGCTGACATGCCTCTTCAGTGTCATGTGGAGGTCGGGGACAGTACCTGAGGAGTGGCAGGATCAGATAGAATGCGGTGAGTATGCGGACGTTTTCATTATTATCCTGAGTTGGGGAAGCCCTTAATGTCCTTTGCACAGAGTCTCTTGGAGAGTTTCAGTCAGGCCCGCGTTTCTATCACCCATCCATCCATCCATTATCCAAACTGCTTATCCTGCTCTCAGGGTCACGGAGATGCTGGAGCCTATCCCAGCAGTCATTTGGCGGCAGGCAGGGAGACACCCTGGACAGGCCGCCAGGCCATCACAGGATTCTATCAGTGACTAAGAAAGCCACCCAGTCAAGTGTGTTTGAGTCTAGACATTGTAGCACATGAAGGGACTCATGTGGATTCAAGGGGGGGGGGGTGTAACCCATGTGAGATGTTGGGTTATCAAAGGGTTAAAATCAACAAAAGAAATCAGAGCGCATTATGGGTGATGCACAGTGGAGAATCTACTACTACTACTTTCGGCTGCTCCCATTAGGGGTCGCCATAGCGGATCATCCATTTCCATTTCTTCCTGTCTTCTGCATCTTCCTCTGTCACACCAGCCACCTGCATGTCTTCCCTCACCACATCCATAAACCTCCTCTTTGGCCTTCCTCTTTTCCTCTTTCCTGGCAGCTCCATATTCAGTATCCTTCTCCCAATATACCCAGCATCTCTCCTCCACACATGTCCAAGCCATCTCAATCTTGTCTCTCTTGCTTTGTGTCCAAACCGTCCAACTTGAGCAGTCCCTCTAATATAATCATTCCTAATCCTGTCCTTCTTCGTTACTCTCAGTGAAAATCTTAGCATCTTCAATTCTGCCACCTCCAGCTCCGCCTCCTGTCTTTTCGTCAGTGCCACTGTCTCCAAACCATATAACATAGCTGGTCTCACAACCATCTTGTAACCTGTCTTACAACTCACCATACACCTTTGCCTTTGCCTTCCTACTGTGTTAAATAAGAAATAGGAATTAATTAGGTCTCATGTTAAGATATAAGAAAGCAAACATTTAACTAATATTTTCTGTATTATATGTGCTGATTGGTTTTTCGTTTGAACCTGGAATTAGTTTGGTTTCAAGCCATGCATGAGCTTGATGTTGAGCCTGCCCATTGAGAAACTTCAAGCAGGGAATGGTTGGAACCAGTTTGGCCAATTGGTTTGGATTCCTTTCTTGGGAGCAACTGATTTGATCATCCTCAGGATTTCAGATAACACATGCATACTTCTGTTTTCTACCTGGATAGATAAATGACCAGTATCAGATCAGATAAGTATCAGTAAAAGGAAAATTGAAACTATTTTTTTCCAACAAAAGAATACTCTTTAAACATTGAGGAAGCAGGGCCATTTAAATATAAAACCAAGGGACAAAAGGATATATGTGAATTTGGTTATTTTGCTACTTTAAACAGAAGGACACTTTACACTTTTGTTTGATACTTTGCCCTTTCTTTATTAGGTGAGCTTTGTGTTTGTGAGGAAATTTTATCATTTTTTTTTACCATTAATGCAGTAACTATACAGTAAATGTGCTGCTAACTATCAAATAAGCCCCGCAGCTGAGGCGAGGATGAACAGGACATCACTCAATGGTCGAAAATTTCTTTATTTTTAACCAACAGGTTACGAACCTTGAAAAAGAAAACACACAAAATACAAACATACATCATTCAAGTAACCCTCAACTCAAAGCTAACACACAATATAACTCACTCACTCTCGCAATCACTCACCAGTCCGCCCTCGTCCAGTCATACTAAAGAATCCCTGCTCTGAAACTGTATTAACTGTCTTGACGTCACCCCCAGAGCGAAAATCAGCCAATCACAGCAGCTCCCTAACTGAGACCCCTGATGCACGCATTTCTCACCAATAGAATTTCGCAATAAAAGTCCTTATCAAGCACACAGAAATCACATACAATCGGAACTGAAATAAATATCATTATTATTATCAATCCTCAGATTCACTTATGTAACTAACAATTCAAACAATGTTACAATTTAACTACATGTAAACGAAATAACTTTCACAAGTTTGTACTTAAACTAAACTAAAATCTCTGACTAAACACAACTCAAACCCCACCACCCCATAGAAAGTAACACAGTAAAGAATATGACTTCAGACCAAGTAGATGCACAAAACTAGTATTCGACTTTTATGTGGCATCCTCTGATGGTGAAAATATTAACGATGTGACAACTTACCCATGTGACAAGAAGCTGCAGTCTCCCCTATAGTTGTGGCCCTGTGATGGCCTGGCGGCCCGTCCAGGGTGTCTCCCCACCTCCTGCCCATTCACTGCTGGAATAGACTCCAGCATCCCTGTGACTCTGAGAGCAGGATAAGCGATTTGGATAATGGACTGATGTAAGGTAAACTGTAATAATTGTGAAATAAAGTTGCCAAGTGTTCAATCTCATGCAGTCTTCTAATTAGCCTTTCTAACCTTACTACTTCAGAACCTGGCTTTGAAATGTAGTATCTCCAGTCAATTGGGAGCAGAGGTGCTACATATACATTCAAGTTTCCCTTTGGACTACTGGATATGCAGTTTACAGAGTACAGCTACAGGGTACCATTGCATGTAGGCCAACTAGAAAAGTGGGCCCACATGACATCTTATTCTTTTGCATATGCTATATGTTTGTCATAGAGGACTGCAGTGGGACTGCGTTTATGTAGTGCTTTCCTACTCCACAGAGCACTCAATGGACTTCACTAGTTTAGTTAATGTATTACATTCACACAGCAGAGGCTGCCATCCAAGTTAAAGGGCAGTTAAGGTCTTGCTTCAGGACACTTTAACACAAGGAACCAGGATCAAACCAGGAACCAATCACTCTATTTGCGTAGCTATTATGGCACATACTGTGTCTTCTCAATACATTGTACATTGTGTAGTGTTTGCTTCTGGGCTGGAGCCCATATTAGCAAATATAATACAAAACATGCGGTGATCCTTTATTTGTAACAGTCAAAGGGGACTAGTGCAGCAAACAAAGGGGTGGCTGATTCAAGTTTGTCTTCAGTGGGAGGAAATGCCTTCTCTCTTTCAAAACACACACATACAAGCAAAGACACACTCCTTCCTGCGCCTCCTCCCCCTTAACCTTTCTATAAACTCAAACTCACACGAGTACAAGTATGTAAAGATATCTATGCATGAGGAAGCAGGGCCATTTAAGTATAAAACCAAGGGACAAAAGGATATATGTGAATTTGGTTATTTTGCTACTTTAAACAGAAGGACACTTTACACTTTTGTTTGATACTTTGCCCTTTCTTTATTAGGTGAGCTTTGTGTTTGTGAGGAAATTTTATCATTTTTTTTACCATTAATGCAGTAACTATACAGTAAATGTGCTGCTAACTATCAAATAAGCCCCGCAGCTGAGGCGAGGATGAACAGGACATCACTCAATGGTCGAAAATTTCTTTATTTTTAACCAACAGGTTACGAACCTTGAAAAAGAAAACACACAAAATACAAACATACATCATTCAAGTAACCCTCAACTCAAAGCTAACACACAATATAACTCACTCACTCTCGCAATCACTCACCAGTCCGCCCTCGTCCAGTCATACTAAAGAATCCCTGCTCTGAAACTGTATTAACTGTCTTGACGTCACCCCCAGAGCGAAAATCAGCCAATCACAGCAGCTCCCTAACTGAGACCCCTGATGCACGCATTTCTCACCAATAGAATTTCGCAATAAAAGTCCTTATCAAGCACACAGAAATCACATACAATCGGAACTGAAATAAATATCATTATTATTATCAATCCTCAGATTCACTTATGTAACTAACAATTCAAACAATGTTACAATTTAACTACATGTAAACGAAATAACTTTCACAAGTTTGTACTTAAACTAAACTAACATCTGTGACTAAACACAACTCAAACCCCACCACTCCATAGATAGTAACACACCTCCCACTTGGTCTCCTGGACTCTAGACCTAAGGAGACCACACTAATAATCACCGCTTTCTCTTTGGTGGTGTTTCTTCGGTCAACTCTTCCATTTCTTCTTTAAGTCTTTAACGACCCAGGAGCCAGGTCCCCCCGAAGAGGCACTGCCAGCATCACAGGGTCACTCGCTGCCAGCAGGGTGCTTATCCATGCTCCATATGGAACCAGCGGCACTCCTGTCTCTCCCGTGGCCTGGACCCTTCCATAGCACAACAGTAGTCCTGACGTCTCTTCTCTGACGACTACAAGCCTGTTCAATGTAGACTCAGGGAAAGCTACCCCCTCTTGGGCTGCCAAGCATAGGTCCCAAAAGGCAGCTCTGACCTCCCCCACGTCGAGAACTGGCTTGCCCACCTTCTCTCTCGAGTGCTTAGCCTCCCACTCTGCTCTCTCCATGGCTCTCCCGCGAATCATTTGTCTCTTAACAGCTCGGCGAACCCAACCGATCACCCCACAGAGCTTGGCCAAGCTACTGAACTTTTCAGGCTCAACCAGATCAACGATGGCCGCGCCCCAGAGCCTCTCCTTGCCTTCAATCTCAGCGGAGGTCCACTCTTCCTCCTTCACCGTGTGCACAGGAACCTCGTCAGCCCCATCCAGAGGCCCCTGGACAGGACTTGCCATCTTCTTCCACTGGGCTCGAGTGAAAGCCGCTGTGAATGCCCTCCGCTGGAGCTTACTCACAGCCTCTCTGGCGCTGGCCGCCACCTCCGCCGCGGACTTCATGAGCCATTCTTCTACCGGCCTCACTAGGAACTCAGGACCCTTTTGCCAAATGGAGCCCTCACCCAGGTCTTCTGGAGGACCTCCTCGGGTGATAAGGTCGGTGACGTTCAGATCTTCTTGATGTCTCCTATGGCCGCATGCTCTCCTGTTCTGAACCTGAGCAGAACCGCCCGGATTGGGTTTACCATATCCGGACCCTTCAGCAGGATGTTGTTCATGCTCATCCCTTTGAACTCTTGGCTACTGTTCCAGAGGAGCCGCACTGGCGTGGTGACAGAGTGAGGGTTCGGTGCGATTAGGTGACTTACGTACCAAACTGGCCCTCTCCAACTGTTGATCGTGTGCTTCTTTAACTCGATGGCTACTCCTCTTTCCACCATCTCGTGTACTTGGGCTGCGTAAGCAGCTCTCCACAATGGGTCCTTCATGAGGCGCTTTTCGGTTCTCAAGAATGTCGCCTCCACCACTTTCCTGTTATTTGGAAGTGAAGCCAGGTCTTCAGTCCAGGGGTATCCCGCGTTCCAGTGCGGCGAGTCACTGTGGTCGTTAGTAGCCACATAGGTCAGGCCTTCCTTGATCTTTTCTAGTTCCTCCTCTTCAGCTAGAGTCATTTCCTTCCCCCCTAGCTGGCATTTCCCGCACCGACATCCTCCACACTTCGGCTCACAGGCAGCTCCGATACTGTCCCATTTCCACCACTCAAGAACTTCCTTGCTGGTTGTGGCCGTGTTCCTGATCTCCTCACCACTCTCTTGCTCCACGCCCAGCGATTCCTCTCTGGAGCTATTTGGCTCTCTGGAAATCTCTTCGACCTTGATCACTTTTGCTCTCATTGAGCGTGCAAAATGTGTCTTTGAGTTGTGAATGGATACCTTTATGGCAGGAATGAGGAAAAACACAGGTGACCAAGGCGAGTTTGATGTTTATTCCTCAACTCCAAAAACTAACTGCCGCAGGAACAACCCTGCACAGCCCCCCCCCCCCCCCGAACACCCAGAAGGGACTCCTGGAAAGAAAATTAGTGTCTCACTGGAGGCTTAAGCAACCTGCCATAACGGCTGCGCCGTCCCTCAGCCGAAACAGCAGGTGAAACACAGTCCAAAGCCGGCTGAGAAGCAGAATGCTGAACCCGTGAAGACACTGCCGGGGTCCTGGAAGGAGGACGACCCCGACGGGGAACCTGGGCCGGAAACACAACTTCGCCTGCCACCCTGTGCGCTGGTTTAAGCCTATCAAGCATGACACGCTCCCTACGCCCACCCATATCTAGCACAAAACCCTTAGGACCCGTCTCAAGAACCCGAAATGGGCCATCGTATGGGGCTTGGAGGGGTGAGCGGTGAGCATCATGCCGTACAAAAACAAAACGAGCCGACATGAGCTCCGCAGGCACGAATGACCGCGGAAAACAGTGGTGAACGGGGCCTGGAACCCGAGTGCTGTCGGACAAAAAAGGATAAACGGCCGGACGGGGTCAAGGAGCGGAACTCCCAGGCAAAAATTCCCCAGGGACGCGGAGCGGCTGACCGAGCACCAGCTCAGCGGGTGACGCGTCGAGGTCCTCCTTAGGAGCCGAACGCAACCCGAGCATAACCCAAGGTAAACAATCCACCCAGTTACCATCTGAGAGCGCAGCGCCGCCTTGAGCGACCGGTGAAAACGTTCACACAACCCGTTAGCCTGAGGGTGATACGCGGTAGTGCGGTGCACCTGCACACCCAAGGATCGCGCAAGTGCCGACCAGAGCTCTGACACGAACTGGGGGCCCCTGTCTGAGGTGATATCTGACGGAGTGCCGAAACGGGCGACCCAGGAGGAAAGCAAAGTGCGTGCAACATCCGAGGATGTTGTGGAGGATAGAGGGACAGCCTCTGGCCACCTGGTGGTCCAATCTACCATCGTGAGCAGGTGCGTAAAACCCTGTGAAGAAGGTAGAGGGCCCACCAGGTCCACATGCATGTGGTCAAAACGTCTGGCCGGAATCGGAAACGGTTCGAGGGGCGATTTAGTGTGCTGGTGGACCTTAGCGCGCTCCAGGGTGCGAGAGGGAGTGAATCGAATCGAAAACTCGACGGCGCCAGGCCACTGGAACAACGGGGCCGGGACGGCCGGTGGAGACATCGCAGAGGAGGGCAGGACTGCCTTCCTGCATCACAGCGTCCTCTAGCTTGAGACCGGTACGCGTTGACCTAAGGGCAAGGACGTCCGGGTCGCTGGGCTGGTCGGCAGCCATAACGGAGAAATCCACACCGAGTGCACAGGACACACAAGCACACGCGACAGACAATCAGCAACAGGGTTGGACTTCCCGGCCACATGCTGAATGTCCGTTGTGAACTCGGAGATCGCCGCTAGGTGGCGCTGGTGACGAGCAGACCACGGCTCAGTCACCTTGGACATGGCAAAAGTCAGCGGCTTATGATCCACATAAACCGTGAATGGGCGACCCTCCAGCAGGAAGCGGAAATGCCGGGTTGCAAGGTGCAGTGCCAGCAACTCCCGGTCAAAAACGCTGTACTTGCGCTCGCTATCCCGCAGTTTGCGGCTAAAAAATGCGAGTGGCTGCCACGCATTCGCCACACGCTGTTCAACCACAGCCCCCACGGCTATGTCAAACGCATCGGTTGTTAAAGCTATGGACGCCGTGGGTGTGGGATGGGCGAGGAGGGCAGCGTTAGCCAGGAGGCACTTAGCTCCGTCAAAGGCCTGGACCTGTTCGGGAGTCCAGTCGACAGGGTCGTTAGCCTTCTTAAGCCGAAGGGCTTCGTAAAGTGGCTGAAGGAGGTGGGCAGCGCGAGGGAGGAAACGGTTATAGAAATTCACCATTCCCAAGAATTCCTGCAATGCCTTAACAGACACTGGGCGGGGAAATTCCGCCACCGCTTGCACCTTAGAAGGCAACGGGACCGCGCCTTGCGGCGAAATGCGGTAACCCAAGAAGTCAATCACCGGCAGTCCAAACTGACACTTGGCCGGGTTGACTATCAGGCCGTGTTCGTCCAGACGACGGAAAACCTGTTTCAGGTGCGCCAGGTGCTCTTCAGCTGACGGACTGGCCACTAATATGTCATCGAGATAAACGAACACGAAAGCAAGGTCACGCAACACCGAGTCCATCAGCCTCTGAAAGGTTTGCGCTGCCCCCTTCAAGCCAAAAGGCATGCGCAAGAACTCAAAAAGCCCAAACGGGGTGATCACTGCGGTCTTGGGCACGTCCTCTGCGCGCACGGGAACCTGATGATAGCCGCGCACCAGGTCCACCTTTGAGAAGATAGTGGTACCTGCCAGGCGTATGGAGAAGTCCTGTATGTGTGGGATGGGATAGCGGTCATTGGCGGTGACGTTGTTCAGGCGGCGAAAATCGCCGCAAGGCCGCCACGACCCATCCGCCTTGGGCACCATGTGAAGCGGCGAGGCCCACGGGCTGTTGGAACGCCTCACTATACCCAGACGCTCCATGATGGCGAACTCCTCCTTAGCAATAGCCAATTTTACCGCGTCGAGGCGCCGCGCGCGCGCAAAAACTGGCGATCCCAGAGTGGGAATGAAATGTTCTACCCCGTGTTTAGTAACCGTGGTGGAAAAGGCAGGCGTAGTCACCGATGGAAAACCCGCCAGCAAACGATGAAAAACATCCCCTAATGCTAAAAAGTTAGCGTGTGTTAACGGCCCGGCTCTCCCTGTCTCGCACGGAACAGTGGCGAAAGACACAGCATCAATTAAACGGCGGTTTGCAACATCAACCAGCAGACCATTAGCACACAGAAAATCCGCGCCGTTAATAGGAACCGTAATGGCGGCCACTACAAAGTCCCACTCAAAATGGCGCCCGTGGAAGCAAACAGTCACCAACCTTGTGCCAAACGTCGCAATGGACGAACCGTTAGCTGCACTTAACTGTGGGCCGCCGCCTTCGGCCGACCTGTCTGTCTTAGCAGGAGGGAGTAGGCTCTTTTGCGAGCCTGAGTCCACCAGAAACCGTCTTCCTGACATCGTGTCCTTAATGAAGAGCAGCTCACTACGTCCACCAGCGCCCACAGCTGCTACTGAGCGCTGGCCCTGGAGTTTCCCGCCGCCTCAAACGTGCACGGAGGGACGCAGCGCCTCGCTTTGCCGCCGAACCGCTGGTGGAAGAAACAGAGGCATCTCCGGGCAGTCACTTCAGCCACCACTGCCGGGTCCGCGTCCTCCGACGTCGGCTGCAGAGGCTCCGATGCCACACTCTGCACAGAGAACCGTCTGGTAGCCAGCAGGACCCGATCGGCCTCCTCAGCCAAACCTCGGCAGTCACCAGCGGCCAGACACGGGGAGTTAGCCAAAGCCGCGCGCACAGGAGACGGGAGCTGGCGCTGGAAAACGTGCGGGAAAAGGAACCCACCTTCGTACGAGCCTAGCAGCGACAGCATATTGTCCATGAGATCCACAGCCGTCCCGTCGCCCAAACCGGATAGGGAAAGGATTCTATCTGCCCTCTCTGCGGTAGATAGGCTGTACCTCCGGAGCAGAAAATGTTTGAGGGCGACGTATTTATCGTGTTGCGGAGGGGCGCGCAACAGCTGCATGGCCCGGCGTGTGGACTGCTGGTCCAGCGCAGCGACGACCAAATAGTATCTGAGGTCGTCCGCGGAGATTCCACGCAGGTGGAACAGCGCCTCGACATGCTGGAACCACGAGGCCGGGTCGCTCTGCCAGAACTCTGGGAGTTTCACAGCCGCGGCGAGAACGGCCGGCTGTGAGAGTTGGGGCGGCGTGGCCGAAGTGGATTCACACTCCTCTTCTGCTCCAAACATGTTCAATTCGGGGTCACCAATGTGGCAGGAATGAGGAAAAACACAGGAGACCAAGGCGAGTTTGATGTTTATTCCTCAACTCCAAAAACCAACTGCCGCAGAAACAACCTGCACCGGCGAGTCCGGGAACGTAAACCACGCCCCCAGCTCACAGTCCTGCTGGGTGAGAGGCATAGCCCCTAGTGTCCGCAACACCTTCACTTCTTCGAACAGATCAGAGTGCGCTCCCCCCACAGTCTTGCCCAGTGGGCCGTCCCACAACACCAGGTCTCCCACTCTCTTCATCCGCTGCGGAGCAAGCCTACCCTCTCGGTGGCTGATTAAGAGTTCGATATTCTCTGGCCGGACCGTTCTTCTGTCTTGACCTCCGGCAAGAACTTCTTGAGCTGCGCCGGGCTAAAGACACGGTCGGCTTGTGCGATCTCGTCCAGTCCATAACAGACAATCTGGTGGGGACTCCACTCCTTCTCTTAAGTCCACATTCTGACATTGAGCAAGTAACTTTTTGTCTGGACTCTTACTTTCATTCCACCAACTCCATGTACGACCAGCATTACCTTCTCTCCTTTGAGTCGGAGTCTGTTGGCGACTTGGTGGGCTATGTAATTGGTATCAGACGCAAGGTCCATCAGGGTCCCAATAGTTTGTCCTCCATTGGATGTGACCTCCATGATCATCATAAGCACTGGATGCTCTGTCAAACCCCTTTCTTCAAGGAGACCATCACCCTTTGTGCTCGCTTTCATTGACACCGTCGTCTTGTTGGTAAATGCCCTTATTACCCTTTCCGCTACTTCAGGGGAGACATCAGCTAGGGCCTTCTCTTGTTCTTTTGAGAGCCTTCCTGCCTTTGTGTCTCTCCTTCCCCCCTCTTTTTCTAATCACTGTTGTGCCCTCCTTCCACGGATCACAAGAGGTAGTGGTGGTCTGAGCCGTCTCTTTTCTGGTAGCACTTCTTCTTGCGGGGGAACCTGTTACTACATTCTCCATCCGCACCATGGGATGCCAAGCATCTCCTGCAGGCTCCATTCCTTTCGACGACGTCTTTCTTTTCGGCTAGGCTGAGCCCTTTGAACTTCTTGCAGAAGAAGATCCTGCCTCTGTGTTTCTCATCTCCACACATGCTGCACTCCTCTTTTGCCAAGTTCCTTCCGGTGGCCCTTGTGAATGCCCTCCTTTCCTGTTTGCTCGATTTCTCAGGCTCTTCTGACACTCTTAACTGCTCCAGCCTTTCGAAGACCGCTTCTTGCTCCTTAAGGAACTTTAAGAGAGCATTAAAGCGACCATCAGCGGTGACACCGTTCTCGGTTTTGGTTTCGAATTTGAGCCAGTCCATCTTCACACTGTCAGGTAGTTTGCTCTCTATAGTTTCCATTGCCAGCGGATTCTTTATGGCATCGGTATTTCCGAGATCCGTCAGATCGGTCAGGGCCTTCTCCACAGCTTGAATCAGATCAATTGTCTTTCTTGGTTGGTTTCCTTTCACCGCTGGAAACTTCTCCAACTCCCTAATTATCTGAATTGCGATGGTAGTCTTGTTCCCAAACCGGTTCTCCAGGACCCTGAACATTTCTCCTGCAGTATCGTAGCTCGAAAGTCTGAGGTCTTTGGCGATTTTTTTCTTCCACGCTGTCTAGGAGCGGGAATTTTTTCACTTCCTGTGACTCTGACGGATCTCCCTGCCTCTGCACACTTTCCCAGTCTCTTCGCCATCGGTGGAAGTCTCTCATGCAACCGCTGAACGTCGGTAGTCTTGTTGGTTGGAGGCGCACTCTTGGTTTGGCTGTTTGGCTGCTGCTTGCACGCCACCCGCTCCCAGGCTTGCCATACTGGCACTATGTGCTTCCTCCCATGCTTTCCGCTGAGCCTTAGCTAGCTCAGCACGCTCTTCTTCGGCAGCTTCTGCCATCCTTTGCTGAGCTTCAGCAGCCTTTTTCCTGGCCTCCGCAGCCCTCTCCTCAGACTCGGCTCTAACTTCGGCAGCCTTTAGCCTGGCCTCGGCGGCTCTCTTCTCAGACTCGGCGATCTCATCGGCCTCCTTTTTCCTGGCCCTGCCGAATTCTGCCAACCACCTGATCCAGAGCTCGTTTCTCTTGTCCTCCAGTACCCGAAGCTGCTTACTCATGTTACGCGTAACACCTTCAGGGATCCACTCTTCCCAGACAGCCAGCAGATTTTCTGCCTTGGCGATGAGACCTTCCAAGAGTGTGTTTTGCTCCTTACCGTTGTTGTAGGTTACTCCTTTCAGGCTGACTCCTTCAGCGCTTTCATAGCTTCTTTCTGCCCGTCCAATGGCAGATATTAGCTCGGTCTCCGCATATCTCGACCAAAGGCTGGACTTGACTGCCGTCTCACCTCTTCAACTTTGAGCTCACACTCTCTGGTTACTCTCTGTCTGCTTTGAGCTGCCCATCCAGTGCCTCCGCGTCATCGTTCGCTTCAGCTAGCAAGCCAGCCTCATAGTCATCATTTGCAGAAAGAACCTTTTTTGCATCATCAGAAAATGATTTCCACTCACTTTTCAGCTCATCTCGAACCATGGTTGTTGCCATTCTAAGAATGTAGTTGGCTCTTTTTGTGAACGCCGTCTTCACTTTGGGCCTCTTTCTTTAGTGATTCCATTTTGTACTGATTGACCTTGGATGCGAAGCCCTGCGCGTACCTGTATCTCCTTTTCTAACTCAAAGTCTTCCATCCCGTCTAGCTGCCTACACTAGCTCAGAATCTTCTGCCCTAACTAGCTCAGCCTGCCTAGTCTTCAGCGGCGTTACCGGGCTCACCAGGGGTCCCCCCGGGGATACCGCCCAAAATAGAAAACACAAATACATAAAGTGGGGAAAGTCTCACCTTCTCCCGCCGGCTTGCTACCCAGGTACGCTCAAAACTAAGCTAAAGCTTAGGTCATTAATTTAGACGGCTGCTAAATGTGATCACTGGCATCAGCAGGTAGCTGCTTAGTTAGTCAGCTCCTATTCTATTGGCTGGGCTAGCTTTCCTTGCTAGCTCACGTCAGCTTTTGTTATGCTAATTACGTTAGCTTTTCCTTGCTGCTAGCTGAGCCCTTACTTTAGTTAGCTACACGGACATGGGCTAGCATGCTAGCTACAAACAGGTACGTTGTTGAAAGGGAAAGTTCAACACCTGCTCGCTGACCCTAGCGGCCTTATGTGCGAGTTTATTACGTTTATACCAACAACATGGATACCACAACCATTTCCCGGAACCCACTGGTCCACTTCGGTCCTTCGCTCTTCCAGGCGACAGTTCAGCAACTCTTCTGCCGTCGTGGTGGTTCGTAACTGTGCTGCTAACTCTCAAACAAGCCCCGCAGCTGAGGCGAGGATGAACAGGACGTCACTCAATGGTCGAAAATTTCTTTATTTTTAACCAACAGGTTACGAACCTTGAAAAAGAAAACACACAAAATACAAACATACATCATTCAAGTAACCCTCAACTCAAAGCTAACACACAATATAACTCACTCACTCTCGCAATCACTCACCAGTCCGCCCTCGTCCAGTCATACTAAAGAATCCCTGCTCTGAAACTGTATTAACTGTCTTGACGTCACCCCCAGAGCGAAAATCAGCCAATCACAGCAGCTCCCTAACTGAGACCCCGGATGCACGCATTTCTCACCAATAGAATTTCGCAATAAAAGTCCTTATCAAGCACACAGAAATCACATACAATCGGAACTGAAATAAATATCATTATTATTATCAATCCTCAGATTCACTTATGTAACTAACAATTCAAACAATGTTACAATTTAACTACATGTAAACGAAATAACTTTCACAAGTTTGTACTTAAACTAAACTAAAATCTCTGACTAAACACAACTCAAACCCCACCACCCCATAGAAAGTAACACAGTAAAGAATATGACTTCAGACCAAGTAGATGCACAAAACTAGTATTCGACTTTTATGTGGCATCCTCTGATGGTGAAAATATTAACGATGTGACAACTTACCCATGTGACAAGAAGCTGCGGTCTCCCCTATAGTTGTGGCCCTGTGATGGCCTGGCGGCCCGTCCAGGGTGTCTCCCCACCTCCTGCCCATTCACTGCTGGAATAGACTCCAGCATCCCTGTGACTCTGAGAGCAGGATAAGCGATTTGGATAATGGACTGATGTAAGGTAAACTGTAATAATTGTGAAATAAAGTTGCCAAGTGTTCAATCTCATGCAGTCTTCTAATTAGCCTTTCTAACCTTACTACTTCAGAACCTGGCTTTGAAATGTAGTATCTCCAGTCAATTGGGAGCAGAGGTGCTACATATACATTCAAGTTTCCCTTTGGACTACTGGATATGCAGTTTACAGAGTACAGCTACAGGGTACCATTGCATGTAGGCCAACTAGAAAAGTGGGCCCACATGACATCTTATTCTTTTGCATATGCTATATGTTTGTCATAGAGGACTGCAGTGGGACTGCGTTTATGTAGTGCTTTCCTACTCCACAGAGCACTCAATGGACTTCACTAGTTTAGTTAATGTATTACATTCACACAGCAGAGGCTGCCATCCAAGTTAAAGGGCAGTTAAGGTCTTGCTTAAGGACACTTTAACACAAGGAACCAGGATCAAACCAGGAACCAATCACTCTATTTGCATAGCTATTATGGCACATACTGTGTCTTCTCAATACATTGTACATTGTGTAGTGTTTGCTTCTGGGCTGGAGCCCATATTAGCAAATATAATACAAAACATGCGGTGATCCTTTATTTGTAACAGTCAAAGGGGACTAGTGCAGCAAACAAAGGGGTGGCTGATTCAAGTTTGTCTTCAGTGGGAGGAAATGCCTTCTCTCTTTCAAAACACACACATACAAGCAAAGACACACTCCTTCCTGCGCCTCCTCCCCCTTAACCTTTCTATAAACTCAAACTCACACGAGTACAAGTATGTAAAGATATCTATGCATGCATTTACACACACTGCTTGGCATCCTCATCATATTCTTCATATCTCTTTTAATTCCATTATAATTCTGTTATGCTCTTTCAATGTTGTTCCATGTAAATTGTGTAAACACAACATCCATTGCATGTTGTCCATCTTGGGAGAGAGATCCCTCCTCTGTTGCCCTCCCTGAGGTTTCTTCCTATTTTTTCTCCCTGTTAAAAGGTTTTTTAGGGAGTTGCTCCTTATCCAGTGTGAGGGTCTAAGGAGAGAATGTTGTGTTGCTGTAAAACCCACTGAGGCAAATTTGTAATTTGTGATATCGAGCTATATAAATGAAATTGACTTGACTTGCAACACACACACACACACATACGCGCGCATGCACAACAAAACACACTGTACTGTCATTTTCTGAAGGATCTGAAATTATTCATATTGCTTGCCATTTGTGTGTATCAGTGATTTCAAAACATAGAAACACTCTCTACGTCAAATCAGTTTCTCTGTCCTTCTATTGTGCTCCTACAGAGACAATTTGTCAGGAGAGGAGTTCTACCACTGCAGTTAATTATGAAACAAATAACAGGAAGCAGGATGGTTCCCAAGGGTGTAGGTAAGTTGAGGAGTAACATCCAAATGGACAATCAATGAGGGCAGTGTAGCAAAATCACATGCTTATGAGACAATAGGAAAGAGGCAAAGATTTAGTAAATAATTGGTATTTTTTGAAAAACTGAAAACATATCTCCATTTCTACAGCGGTTTATAAGTTGGATGAATTGAATTATCCTCCGCTATAAGGTGAAACAGTCTTGTCACCGTGATGCCGCACATTTTTAACTATCTTTGTTGTCTTCTATCTATCTACAAACCCCAATTCCAATGAAGTTGGGACGTTGTGTAAAACGTGAATAAAAACAGAATAGAATGATTTGCAAACCCTTTTCGACCTATATTCAATTGAATACACTACAAAGACAAGATATTTAATGTTCAAACTCATAAACTTTATTGTTTTTTGCAAATATTCACTCATTTTGAATTTGATGCCTGCAACACGTTCCAAAGAAGCTGGGACAGGGGCAACAAAAGACTGGGAAAGTTGAGGAATGCTCAAAAAACACCTGTTTGGAACATTCCACAGGTGAACAGGTTAATTGGAAACAGGTGAGTGTCAAGATTGGGTATAAAAGGAGCATCACCGAAAGGCTCAACCGTTCACAAGCAAGGATGGGGCGAGGTTCACCACTTTGTGAACAACTGTGTGAGCAAATAGTCCAACAGTTTAAGAACGACGTTTCTCAACGTACAATTGCAAAGAACTTAAGGATTTCATCATCTACAGTCCATAATATCAAAAGATTCAGAGAATCCAGAGAAATCTCTGCACGTAAGCAGCAAGGCCGAAAACCAACATTGAATGCCCGTGACCTTCGACCCCTGAGGCGGCACTGCATTATAAACCGACATCATTCGGTAAAGGATATTACCACGTGGGCTCAGCAACACTTGGGGAAAACCATCGTCAGTTAACACAGTTCGTTGCTACATCTACAAATGCAAGTTAAAACTCTACCATGCAAAGCGAAAGCCATATATCAACACCACCCAGAAACGCCGCCGGCTTCTCTGGGCCCGAGCTCATCTGAGATGGACTGATGCAAAGTGGAAAAGTGTGCTGTGGTCTGACGAGTCCACATTTCACATTATTTTTGGAAATTATGGACGTCGTGTCCTCCTGGCTAAAGAGGAAGAGGACCATCCAGATTGTTATCAGCGCAAAGTTCAAAAGCCAGCATCTGTGATGGTATGGGGGTGTGTTAGTGCCCATGGCATCATGGGTAACTTGCACATCTGTGAAGGCATCATTAATGCTGAAAGATACATACAGGTTTTGGAGTAACATTTGCTGCCACCCAAGCGACGTCTTTTTCAGGGACGTCCCTGCTTATTTCAGCAAGACAATGCCAAGCCACATTTTGCACGTGTTACAACAGCGTGGCTTCGTAGTAAGAGTGCGGGTACTAGACTGGCCTGCCTGCAGTCCAGACCTGTCTCCCATTGAAAATGTGTGGTGCATTATGAAGCGCAAAATACGACAACGGGGACCCCGGACTTTTGAGCAACTGAAGTCGTACATCAAGCAAAGATGGTAAAGAATTCCACCTACAAAGCTTCAACAATTAGTGTCCTCAGTTCCCTAACGCTTATTGAGTGTTGTTAAAAGGAAAGGTGATGTAACACAGTGGTAAACATGCCCCTGTCCCAGCTTTTTTGGAACGTGTTACAGGCATCAAATTCAAAATGAGTGAATATTTGCAAAAAAACAAAGTTTATCAGTTTGAACATTAAATATCTTGTCTTTGTAGTGTATTCAATTGAATATAGGTCGAAAAGTATTTGCAAATCATTGTATTCTGTTTTTATTTACGTTTTACACAACGTCCCGACTTCATTGGAATTGGGGTTTGTATCTCTGTCTATCTATCTCTAGTTTTGTTTGGGGGGCATGTGTTGGCACATAGGCCGCGGAACGCATTTCGAATGGGTAGGGCCACGAATGACGTGACGTCCCCCCCCCCCCAAGCCACACTCGTAACGCATAACTTTATTTATTATTGCCGTTTTTATTTGTCCTGATTATAGCCTACACTTGAGTCACAATCAAATAGTATAATCAGTATGATTAGAAAGCATAAATCATTTGACACGTCAAGTCCAGTTGCATAGGATTAAGAAATGTCAACGCTCACCACCCCGTCTTAAACGTTCCCAGAGAAGTTCCTCCGTCTCTCGGTGTGCTGGATGAAGTCACTGGCAATGGCGAGACCATCCACACTGGCCAAAGCATCCCTGTGTGTGTGGCTGCACATCAAGTCATTGAGTCTCCTTTGAGTCATTGTTGACCTTAGATAAGTCTTCATACGACGAAGGGTTGAGAAAGACCTCTCGGCGCTGGCAGTTGACACGGGAATTGTATAAAACTATTTCTACAGCCTGTGTACATCTGGCAATAGGGTTTTCGCTACCGGAGCAGCATTCATTGCCGATGTTACTGATGCATCTGGCAGCATATTCAACTGTGCGCGTAAACGGTCAAAGTCAAGTTCTGGGGCTAATTAGCAATTCTACTCCTGGTTCCTTAAGCTCAGAGGGCTCATACGGCCATTTCACGCCGCGGCCATCTTGGATTTTAAAAGAACCAAGTGGTGGGAATTTAGCCACGCCCCCCTTCTTACTCAATCGGAAATCAATGCAGCCGGGGCCAGCAGCAAACACGGTTTGGACTACCAACCTCGAGCACCTACCGTCATTTACCACAAATGACATCGAAAAATGGGCAGAGAAGGGGCGTCGGATCCCAAGGGATGTACTGCTGACCTACCACCTGGAGCGAATCTACTTTGATGCGGAGGAATGGGAGAATATGAAAACTAAGCTGGATCTTTTCTTTTTCGAGTACTTTCTGCCTCTCCTGTGCCAGTGAGGAGAGACACACACACAGGGCTGTATTCAAAGAAACTGTTTAATCACAATAAAATAAAAAAGATACATTTAAATTTATACATTAGATTGTCCCATCTACAATATTTTCATTCTTTGTCCTTTAACAAAACTGTTGGTTCATTTTAAACTAAAATATGTTTCGGTCAACTGTCATTCTGTTGTAGCAATAAACTGGAACTCACTACCAACTCAAATCATCAATTGTTTACTAAACTAAGATAGTGATTGCTCATCTCAAGGTGTGGGCTAAAAAATGGGACTGTACTGAAATGAAGTTAAATATGTTTCTATCTATCTAAGGTTTGTGTGCACTATTTTCTTGTCAGCTGAATTTAACAAAGGTTTAAAACAGTGGTCACTGAAAATTTGTTAGGAGAGCACACACAGTCCACAGTTGTTTGACTGTTCCACTTAGTGAAAGGGGTATGACTCCATCAAAAATGTGGTACTCCTTTATGCGTCTTATTGACCTTTCGACGTGTATTCTCAAGCCAGCAATACTCTGTGTGTCTGTGAGCTCATTACAGCTAAACTGTCCACTTGGGCCTAAAAATGCAGGGATGAGAAGTTTTACATCTATTTCATCGAGCAGGTCTTTGATAAGGAAGCCCTTATCGGCCATGACCTCATCACCTGACTCTAAGAGGTCCAGAACACCGGACCTCTTAGTTATCTCCTTATCAGAAATACATCCTGTGTATAGATTACTTACCAGGCTAACTGACCCTGAGGGAGTGATCCCAATTAGGGATTTCAGTGTAGTGTTACTTTTATAATGGGAGTATGTCATGGTGTTCAAAACCTTTGAACTAGCTGTCTCGATGTGGATCTCTGTGCAGTCTAGTATCACTCTTGTGTTTGGGTAGAATTCCCTGAATACTGGTGGCATTAGCTCGTCTACTGCTGCTCTACTAGGCCATATTGGAAGGGTCCCTAAAATAAAGAGCAAATAGTTGGCCCATGTCGTACAGTTCCTGCTGACCGTGGCCGGCAACACATTGAATCGTACAGATAAATCCAGAGCAAAAAAGCTCTGCCTCACATGGCACAAGAACAGGAAAAACTGATCAATCAGCGATAAATGCTCTGCATGGAAGCCAGACACAGAAATGTGTTCTAGGTTATGGCTGTTCCTTTGCATTTGAGTCCATCGCACCATGGACTCTATAAAGCTAGGAAGAGTGCGTTGAGGGTGTGGTAATCCTTAAAACCAGCGTAAAACCTGATCAGATTGGGAGCACACTGGAAGCGTTCTAGACCAAAACGCTCACTTTTCAGCTTTTTATTTTCGTCCTCCAGGAAAGCGATGCGTTTACTGCGTCAAGCTGGTCTTCCACAGAAAGGGGCTTCACGTCGTAGTCATGATCAGGTAGAGTCGCCCAAACCTCACTGGACACATGAGGATATGTCATACATGTGGGAAGCAATATAAATCCACACATTTTCCTGTTATCAAGATGATGTGTCAGAACAGAGCTATCCACTATTGAAAGATTAGTGAATATATATATATATATATATATATATATATATATATATATATATATATATATTATACAATGCAGTAATCTACATGTTTGAAAATTTGTATTGTACTGACAGTAACAACTCATTTAACTGGCTGTACATGGTGCAACCTCTGCAGCTCAATGCATACAGTAACGTTAAATGTACATGCAACCTCTGCAGCTCAATGCATACAGTAGGCCTACATGTATATAATGTCTGTTGCAATAATAGCAGGAGGAGTAAACATTTAGCCATATGGCATCTTAATGTGGAATTTGGTTGTAAACATGAGTGCACAACTGTAAACGTTACTCACTCATCTGCTGACTCGGGTGTCACCTCCCCAGCAGGTTGACCACCACGAACAGGAACCCTAAAAATACAAGCTATTAATGGCAGGTATTATGTTTCATTACATCAACATCCTAAAATCATTTTCATGACAACATCCAGCAAACGTTATTATAGCTCTGCATGACCTACCGTGATGTCCGTCTGCTAGTAAAGTTAGTAAACTTAGCTACCTCCTCGGCGTAGGTTGATTTGACCATGGGAAAATGGTCGGTAGAGTTCCGGGTTTCAGTTTTGTCAGCCCAAGAAACGTCTTGCGAAAACAGTCCTCGGTGACGTGCTTTGAGCACACCCTGGTGTTGTCTGTGATCTATAATGACAAATGATATCTGACGTTACTGTCAGCAACATGTTAACTGTTATGGTTGTAGTTAGACCAGAAAGCTAGCTAACAACGTTGCTAGGGAGCTAGCTAGCTAGCTATCCAGCCAGCTAGCTAGGTAAAGGTGAAGGTATTGGTAGTTACCTGAAAATGTGGCCCTGTAGCCCTCTTAATTTTCACCACCCATGCCTTACGGGTGTACAGGTGTTTGGGGAAGCGGTGAAACGTCAAGGATTTATCTCTTTCCCTTCTTTGATAGGAGTTGCAGGATGGTACACAGCAGTACGACATGTTGCTTCCGGCAGTGTTTTCAATGAAGAAGGGGGCGTGGCTAAATTCCCACCGCTAGGTTTTTTTAAAATCCAAGATGGCCGCGGCGTGAAATCGGCGTATTTTCAGCTGGGGCGAGGCTCATAACATTGAGGGTAGCGGCGGCAGAGGGGCTAGTTGGAGCAGCGACAGTTAGACATTCTACTTCTGGTTCCTCAGAGGGCTCATTGTGGGCTGGAGTGACGGTGGTTGTCTCAGCTACCTTGGTTAACTTTGACCCGAAGAAATCAGTTATTTTTCGACGCTTCATCATTCATTTGGACGTTACTACTGCTTACATTTAGCGAACACTATTGTATTTAGAAATCACGTCAGGACACAGCGCTGTCGCTCGACACAACCGCTACGTTGCATTCTTTATTTAGACTGACACAGCATCACAGGCAGACCCGATCAAACGACCCAGAGCCCACAGGCATCACCAATCGATCCCAGCACAATAGAACAGCACCAAATCAAATGCAGCACTGTCGATGTGTGCAGACATAACATCCCCCCCCCCCCGGCAGGATTTCAAACATGAAAGGTTGACACAAAGTCCTCTAGGTGGCCAGGGCGTAAACGTGTGCGAACAGGTCGCGGGGCGGCCTGAGGCTGGGCAGGCCGAGGTGGGGAGGGAGAAGGCAGGGGAAGCTGAGGCCCAGGAATGTCTGGGGCCCGTGTAGGAGCTGCATGAAGCCCCGGGGCGTCTCGCCATGCCGAGGGAATGGCTAAGGTTGTGTCACCAGCTGTGTGTGGCGGAGCTGACACCTTCTGTAGACGACTGGAGTGCCACCGAGTGCCATCGCTGAGGAGGTAAGTGGCTGGGCCCAGCTGACGGGTGACTTGGAGAGGAGAGGACCAGTATGAAGTCATTTTATTGTCCCTGTGGTGCCTGCGGACCCTGACCCAGTCTGACACATTGATATCTGGCACCCTGGTTCGTTCTGACTGGTCAAACCGTTGCTTCATCCGCGTCTGCTGACAAGTGACTGAGGCTCTGACCCCAGAGGGAGGTGCCTGGGGTGTGGAGGGGCGGAGCCTGTCAAGGGGCATGCACAGTTCCCGGCCTAGCATGAGAGAGGCTGGGGAGACGCCTGTGGTCGAGTGCTGTGTGGCCCGATAGTGCAGCAGAGTGTGACGGATGGCCTGTGTGAAAGAGCACCCTTGGGCCATGTGTGCTCTGAGGCCGTTCTTCAGTGACTGGTGAAAACGTTCAACGCCGCCATTGGCCTGGGGGTGGTAGTACGCAGTGCGTATATGACGGATGCCCTTGCTTTCGAGATAAGCAGTGAACCCAGCAGAGACCAGCTGAGGGCCGTTGTCAGTGGTGATGGTCTTTGGGAGGCCCCAGCGAGAGAAAAGAGAGTCCAGGAAGTCGATGATGATCTGTGAGGTCACAGTGCCGGAAGTGGTGAGTTCAGGCCATTTTGAGTGTAGATCGTAGGCGACCACCATGAAGCGTTGGTGGTGGGGAACTCCATGGATCTCACCACAAATGTCCAACTGCAGATGTTCCCAGGGCTGAGAGGGCCAGGCGAGAGGTTGCAGGGGTGGGGGAGCCTGGTGGCCAGTCTTGCCACTCACAAGGCAGGCAGAACAGTCCTTCACCAGAGCCTCAATATCTCTGTCTATCCCCGGCCACCACACCAGGTCTCGGCAGCGCTGTTTCAGTTTCACAATGCCCAGGTGGCCTTCATGCGCCATATTCAAAACACGTGCACGGAGAGCAGCTGGGACCACTGTGCAAAACCCACGTGCCACGCAGGTGTCGTTCCAGCAGGAGAGCTCCTGTCTGACTTGGGCAAACGCAGCCAGCTCCTCTGGGACCTTGTGAGGCCAGCCGTTCTGGATGTAGGTGCGGAGCTGGGAGACGACAGGGTCCTGTTTGGAGGCTGCCCTCAGCTTCTGCAGAGAGACAGTGGCCTGAAGGGGTGTGTGTAGCATTTGGACAATGTCCTTTTCCACACAGTCAGTGTCCGTCTGTGGAGCTGGGGTGGAGACAGAGCGAGAGAGCAGGTCGGCGACAACATTGTCTCTGCCTGGGGTGAACTGCAGGCTGAAGTTGTACTGGCGGAGGCGGTCAGACCAGCGGTGCAACCTCAGGGGTTTGTGGCCTGTCCCAGATGTGGACAGCAGCGCTGTCAGGGCCTGGTGATCTGTCCTGAGGGTGAAGGAGCGGCCATAGAGGTAGAGGTGCCACCTTTCACAAGCCCAGATACAGGCTAACGCCTCATGCTCACCCACGGAGTACCGCTGCTCGGTCAGGTTGAGGGCACGGGAGGCGAAGGCGATGGGCTTCTCCACACCGTTCTGGGTTTGAGACAGCACAGCCCCTATCGCTGTGGCTGATGCGTCACAGGTCACAAAGGTGGAGCTGGAGATGTCGAAGTGAGCCAACACTGGTGGTGAAGTCAGTTGAGTCTTGAGATCACGCACAGCGTCACTGCATGCCTTTGACCACACCCATGGCTCGTCCTTATGCAGCAGCTGGCGCAGGGGGGCTGTGGTCGCAGAGTACTGGGGAAGAAACTTCAGGTAGTAACTTGTCATACCCAGGAAGGAGGCGACCTGGGCGGCCGAGCTGAGCTCAGGGATGGCCTGAATGGCGTCCACGTTGGATTGTAGTGGAGTTACACCGCTCGCTGACAGCTGGAACCCCACGAACTCGATGGCTGGCACAGAGAGGACACATTTCTCAGCATTGAGAGTTAGCTTGTTCTTGGACAGGGCTGCGAAGACCATGTTGAGGCACTTGTCGTGGATTTCATTGGTGGGCCCGTGTACCACTATATCGTCCAGATAAATGGCCACGCCCAGTATGCCAGCCAGCACGGAGACCATGATTTTCTGGAAGCAGCTAGGGGCGGAGCTGAGACCGAAAGGCATCCTGGTGTAGCGAAACACTCCTGCATGTGTCACAAAGGCTGTGAGGTTTCGGCTGCTGGGGTGGAGGGGCACCTGTAAGTACCCCTGTCTGAGGTCGAACTTGGAGAACACCTCAGAGCCATAGAACTGAGCAGTGAGTTCTTCTGAGGTGGACAGTGGATACTTATCAGGGACCACTGCCTTATTGACTGCACGTAGATCGACGCAGACACGCAGGCCCCCCGACTTCTTCTTAGCCACCACGAGGTTTGAGACCCAAGGTGACACGTCCACCGGTTCAATGATGCCAGCTTCCAGCAGTTGTTGCAGCTCGGCGGAGACCCCATCATGGAGAGCCAACGGGATGCGGCGCAGTGGTTGGATGACAGATTTCACAGCAGGGTTGAGGAGAGGTTGATGGGTGAAGGCGGAGAGGCAGCCCAGCCCCATAAACAGCGATGGCCACTTCTGCTGCCAAGGTGTGGCAACAGTCAGGATTGCTGCCCCCCTTGTGTCTAAGAGGGAGAACCCCAGAGCGGAGAACAGGTCCAGGCCCATCAGGTTGGCCCCACGGCGTGCCACATGAAAAACTGCATTGGGCACCAGCTTGGTTCCATAGCGGACAGTCACTTGGAGAGAGCCAACCAGATCGATTTTGGAGTCACCATACCCACAGAGGACAGCTGAGGGTGCGGACAGTGGCAGTGAACCGAAAAATTGACTGTAGGTATCAACATTCAGGAGAGACACACCTGCACCGGTGTCCAACAGCAGGGGGATGCACACATCATTAATGTTGACTGTGCATGATTTGAATGACACTGGCCCAGAGCTCACCTTGTGAATGACGGCGGTTGAAGACTGGGGGGTGTGGCCCTCTAACCCAGCCGGGGAAGCTCGACAGACGTTGGCAAAGTGATTTTGCTTACCGCAGCTACGGCATGTCTGGCCACGGGCAGGGCAGTTCTGAGCCCTTGAAACATGAGACCGAGATCCACAGTTACCACAGGACTGTTGAGGGCGGGGCCGAGAACGCCGTCGTTGCAGTTGCAAGACATCCCCAGGGGAGTCGGCGCCCGCCTCGCTATGGCTGGGTTGCGTCCCGAGGGGCAGCCGTGAGTAGAGGGAGGAGTCGTTGGCAGCGTGACTGGAGGTGGCCACTTGCTGTGTATTTAGCACAGCAGCACACTCAGCTGCTCCCTCAACCTGTAGTGCGATGGTAATTGCTCTGGACAGCAGCAGATCGTCTTTTTCCAGCAGGAGAGTCTCACGCACCTTTGCGTTGTTGGTGTGTTCGATTAGCTGGTCACGAACCATCTCTACCTGAAGCGCGCCAAGCTTGCATGAGCTAGCTAGCCCTCGCAAATTAGCTACATACTGCTGCACAGACTCACCAGGCAGTCGCTGACGGAATATAAATCGCCGAAGGAGGGCACTCTGTGGAGCAGCGAAATGGGTGCTCATAAGTCCCACAGCTTCGTCAAAGTTCGTGACGTTCCCCAGAGTCCCGAGCACACGATGACCCTCTGCTCCCAAGCAGTGTAGCAACAGAGCCGTCTTCCTAGCCTGGCTCACGTCGTCGAGCCCTGAGGCGATGATGTAATTTTCAAAACTATGTAGCCAGCGAGTCCATGGTACCGGAGGCTCGCCAGGTAATGCCAGGAAGGGGGCAGGTGGTGGGAGAGAGATCAGCCATCCTCGTCGCCAATATTGTATTTAGAAATCACGTCAGGACACAGCGCTGTCGCTCGACACAACCGCTACATTGCATTCTTTATTTAGACTGACACAGCATCACAGGCAGACCCGATCAAACAACCCAGAGCCCGCAGGCATCACCAATCGATCCCAGCACAATAGAACAGCACCAAATCAAATGCAGCACTGTCGATGTGTGCAGACATAACAAACACACTAGCAGTTAGTCTACTTACATAGAGCGCTGGTAATTTGTTCTGTGAAATTCACGTCCGTGTGACGCTAAGCTCATGTGACACAAATAACAAATCAATCGTTAGGAAACAGAGTTTGTTGCTTGTGATAGGCTACGTACTGTAACCTATTTTTCTGGACTTGCCTGTTAGTGATTTTAAGTTCCTGTTATAAGCTGTTGCCAGAGTATATGCCTTGAGCTCTTATTTTGAAGGCTGAAGAGAGAGCAGAAGTGCTGTACGCAGTGTTGTTGCTGTGGAGTTCTGTTGGGGGGAAGAATCCAAATAAAGTGGTCCTCGTGTGAAAGTGGAACCTTCGTATTTGTTATTTTATAGTTTCATACAGTATAGGCGACATCTACAAACCCTCGGTTACATTGGTGGCAGCGGTGGGATGCTTGTGCCAACGTCCCGCAAAAGAAAGATGTTTAAATTACCGAAAAGAAAGGTTCGGAGAGTCAGTTAGCTTCTCAGTTAGCCTCAGCTAGCAACGGCGGAGCTTCGTCGTGTCGGAAACCCGGCGCGGTGTGTGCACGAAGACTTCACTCATCTTGCTGCTGTCTTCTGAGATAACTGAGGAGCAACATGTGGAAATACGAGGATCCGCTGGACTATAATGACAGAGAGCGACGTGGAGAAAAGCCGTTCGCCAGCAACGTGAGGATTGAACTCCCGCTGCCATTTTCCAGGGAGGAAAAACAAAGTTTCCCCTGCTGGGCTAGACAATATGAAGTGGCGGTGAAGGCACTGGAGGCACTGGCGATGACTTTGACTATGAACTGGTGAGGATTTTACCAACACGTCTAACAAAGGCTGCTTTTCTGCTATGGGATAGCTTGCCAGCTGCCGTTCGGGCGGATTACGCTAAGGTAAAGGAGAAATTGCAGGAGGCTTTCAGACAAAGACATTTTCTTGACTGTTTCAGAGCAAACCTCTCTGCCTGCCTCCGTGCTCCCAGAAAGAGTCTGGAAGTATATGCAGCAGAAATAAGCAAGCTAGTTCAAGAGGCATTCCCAGGCTATGGTGATATAGCTCAGAAAGAGGAGAAATTTCGCAGATTTCTGGCTGGACTTGACCCGGTGCTGAGAGCTAAATGTCACGAGCAGGGAGCTACTGATTTGGCTGAGGCCCTGACCATTGCTGGCCGGTGTGAGATGGCCCGAGAGGCCCTAAAGATGGACTATGTCAACACCCACGTACGCCAGCCTCCCACTGAAAGCAGTGGAGCGGCTATGGTGCACTCCATATTTGATGGGAGTGGTTTGTACAGAGCTATGGATAGACTTACTGTGGATATGAGGGAAATGAGGATGGAAATGAAACAAATGGCAGAGGAAAACAACCGACTGCGATCCAGCCGCTGGAGAGATGAACGGAAAGCCCCTCACCCAGTATGTGGAGGTCAGTGTCAGTGTACTTGTGGGGAGCAGGGCTGTCGGTCTCGCACATGGGGTGAACAGAGAGGGCGTTCACCTGACCGTGGCTGGCGCGAGCGGCGAGCAGAAGGAGGCCCCAGGGAGAAACAGGACTACTGGACCCCCTGCAACAACCGAGCCAACTCCACAAGTTGGCGGGGTCCCAGACCTGCTAGGAGCCCCTCTAATGAGGAAACGCAGAGATGGCGAGGCATGCATTTTCTCTCCCCCAAGAGGGAAGACTCAGCAGACCAGTCGGGAAAAGAGATGTAGCTGATGTTGCGGCCCAAACACCAGCCACAGAGCCTATGGGCCCTCTGGAGGGAGGAATGCTTATCCCCTCCCCGAGTAATGCCATGACATCAGACAAGACAGAGCAGCGAACCTCATACGTGAGGGGAAGCATTGAAGGGACTGAAATTAACATATTGGTCGATTCAGGGGCAACCGAGTCGTTTATCAGTGACAATTTCTGCATGTCTGTTTCAGCCCTGCACAAGCAGCCCCTAACAGCGGACTTTATTGCTGCGCGGGCAGTGAATGGACAGATGCTTGACACACTGGGTACCATAACAGTCACACTGCGTCTGGGGAAGACCTCCTGGCAGCATGTTTTCCACGTCATTAGGGAGTCCACACAAACAGTGCTGCTGGGCCTGGACTTTCTTGTCACAAATCACGCCCTCCTGGATTATGCCTGTGGCAAACTGAAGCTATGAGACACTTTACTTCCACTTCTGAGTGGCAAAGACCTGATTCCTGAGTGTTGTAATGTTTCCATCGCCACTGTCATGACACTGCCCCCCCTCACCGAGATGCTGGTGCCTGTGAGTGTGTCCCCACCTGGGCCCGTTGACCAGCTCCCTGACTTTGTGGGCTACTTATCACCCAACCTCAAAGGCAAAAGTGAGTGTGTCATACCTCACACAGTGACATCTGTGAAAGACGGGGTCACCATAGCCCGTGTGTTGAACCCTACAAATCAGGACATTATACTGAGGGAAGGCGTGCACCTGGGGGAGTTGTTCTCTGTGGATGAGTCCGAAATCGTGTCACTCCCACAGGTTCCGATGGAGACTGTCTCTGCCTTTTCATCCAATGATGTGCCTTTTGTGTCACTGGAGGAGTCTCCCGCTAGTCAACAACAGAAAGCACAACTGGCTGCACTGCTGGCAGAGCATCAGGAGATATTCAGCACATCAAAAGGAGGGACTGGCGGGGAGGGGGGGCGCTGGTGAGCAGTAACATGTGAGGACGTCTTTAGATTGAGCTCCTGATCAGGGCGAACTTTTCATTAATATTTAAACTTTTCAGATCAAACACAGATAAATTAGGTTTAACACACACGATACTTAACCGCTAGCACACCGGACTCACAACCCTGTACTTGCATATCGATCATCTAGAAGACGCGATGGGCAAAAACAAATCCAGCAGTGACCAGGCCGCTAAAGCCTCGGGCTCTGTGAAAGCCCCGGACGGGGAGTCTACAGATCTATCTGGGGTGATGGCTGCCATCGCGAGCAGTGAGAGCAAGATCTTGGCATGGATAGATTCATTCACAGAGGATCTGAATGCAAAAATAGACGCTATAAAGGCCGGCATGGCGAAACAACAGACCCGTCTGAAAGACGTGGAGGACGGCCTGAACACATACTCTGACAAGACCACGAAAATGGAGGAGGACATCGGCCAGCTAAAATCTGAAGTCGCTATGCTACGCCAGAAGGTAGACGGTATGGAGGGACGACAACGCCGGTGTAATGCACGTATTGTCGGGATAAAGGAGGGATTCGAGACCAGCGGAGGAGGCCAGCAGTCTACTGTTACCATCGCTAAACTACTGCAGGAGTTACTAGGCCTCAGCTTTACCCCGACCCTAGACTGGGCTCACCGCGGCCTGCGGCACTCGACCAACGAAGGAGAACCCCCCAGGATCATCGCGGTGAAGTTTCACTATTTCTCAGAGAGGGAGGAGGTTTTCCGCAAAGCTGCCCGTTCAGCTCCGTTGAGCCTGCACGGCAAGAGAGTGAGCATCTTCCCGGATTACACCGCGGCAATGGCGAAGAAGAGAGCGGCCTTCTTCGAAGCTAAGCGGCTCCTCCGGTGCTGCCAGGGCGTCAAGTTCGGGATCCAGTTCCCGGCGGTGCTTCGTATCACTTCATCGTCCGACCAAGAAAAGCGGTTCGAAGACCCATCTAAGGCGATGGGTTATATCAGGGAGAATCTAAAGCCTCAGGACAATGTACAGTAAGATGTTGATAAACTCCAATATATTTGTGGCTAACTGGTATTGGCGGCTAATTGATATTAGCTGCTAAGTGCCAACAGCTAGCGGAAGTAACTAGCTAAGACACCAAGACAACAGGGTAACGTTATGGTTTAACTTTATCTATTTACTTTAACTTTTGTAATTTGAGACTCACAGATAATGTTACATTTTTCATTTAATAAGAATGTCTCATACCTGCTGCTCATTTAAAAAAGCTATTTTCTGTTTTATTATTATCGTGTGTGTGCATGTATATGTGTGTATGGATGCTAATTATTATGAGACCGGTAACAGTGCTTTGGTGACGACTGCTAGGGCGACACCCAGGTCAGTGTCACTTACCCACAAAGGAACTGTATTATAACTGATGTTATATGGGTGTAGATATATTTTCCTTCCTTTTCTTTTTTTAATTTTAATTTTTTAAAAAATGTTTAATATGGGTGTTGATATATAGTTCTTAGGTATATAAATACTTTTTGGATTTAATATAATCTTAACGAGACCACTGTTCGCCCTGGTTGGGGCTTGTTAGAGGGTTTTTATATGGTTATTTGCCATGTTATATTAGAAATGGGGGATGCGATCTCTAGGGAATTAGTAGATCAGCATGGGTTCTCAAGGCTCTGTTTTTGTTTTGTAGCTAGTAGGCAGGGACTTTTTCTTTTCTTTTCTCTTTTCATTTTTCGAAAAAATGTTTGACACTCAGAATAGAGGTTATCTTCGTTTTTTGAGCTGGAATATAAAGGGAATTCACAATCCAGTAAAGCGTAGTAGGGTTTTTGTACATTTAAAATCTTTGAGAGCTGATGTCATGTTCTTACAGGAAACCCACCTTCGGTCAAGTGAACACACAAAACTAAAAAAAGCTTGGATAGGACAATTTTTCTGTTCCAGGAATGGGAATAGAACACGGGGCACGGCCATCTTGATCAGGAAGGGTATCCGATTCGTTCCACTACTGACTATTTCTGACCCCAGGGGAAGGTATGTGATAGTGATGGGTAACCTGTATGGTACACTTGTGGCACTGGCAAATGTATATGGACCAAACTGGGATGACCCACTTTTTTTCTCTAGTTTCATAGCAGCCCTCCCAGACTTAAATAATTACCGATTAATATTGGGGGGAGATTTTAATTGTGTATTACATCCATATTTGGACAGATCAAACCCAAGACCTAATAGTAAAGTTTCGAAGGCAGGTGCTGTTATCCATTCATTTATGGAATCCTACTCTCTTTTTGATCCCTGGAGAAGAAACAACCCAACTACTAAACAATACTCCTTTTTTTCCCCAGCGCACCATTCTTACTCAAGGATTGATTTTTTTCTCCTGGATAGTAGGGTCCTTCCTATGGTTAGGGGGAGCCAATATAATAGTATTGTTATTTCGGATCATAGTCCTGTACATCTAGATATAGGTTTCATAGACTGCCCTAAACCCCAACACACCTGGCGATTTGATCCTCTATTACTGTCCAGGGACTTCTTTAAAAATTTTCTCTCCCAGCAGATAGATATCTTTATGGAATTCAACCATACTCCAGATATGCCACTAACTATTGTTTGGGAGGCTCTCAAAGCCTACCTTAGAGGCCAAATAATCTCATACACAGCACATAAGAGAAAGAAACATAAACAACGTCTAACAGAACTGTCCCATAGTATAGCGGAAGTGGACTGTTCATATGCTGATTCCCCAACACTTGAACTTTATAAGAAAAAATTATTATTAAAAACAGAATTCGACAATCTCTCCATTAAACAAACAGAACAATTATTCTTTAACTCAAAACAGACATTTTATGAGCATGGAGAGAAAGCTGGAAAACTATTAGCCCATCAGGTTAGACAGTCCATAGCTGCTAACACTATTTCTGAAATTTGCACAGCAGCTGGGGTAAAGACTGCCGACCCGGATCTGTCCAAATATGGATGTAATACACAATTAAAATCTCCCCCCAATATTAATCGGTAATTATTTAAGTCTGGGAGGGCTGCTATGAAACTAGAGAAAAAAAGTGGGTCATCCCAGTTTGGTCCATATACATTTGCCAGTGCCACAAGTGTACCATACAGGTTACCCATCACTATCACATACCTTCCCCTGGGGTCAGAAATAGTCAGTAGTGGAACGAATCGGATACCCTTCCTGATCAAGATGGCCGTGCCCCGTGTTCTATTCCCATTCCTGGAACAGAAAAATTGTCCTATCCAAGCTTTTTTTTAGTTTTGTGTGTTCACTTGACCGAAGGTGGGTTTCCTGTAAGAACATGACATCAGCTCTCAAAGATTTTAAATGTACAAAAACCCTACTACGCTTTACTGGATTGTGAATTCCCTTTATATTCCAGCTGGATGCACTGGCGGGCTCCCTGTGGTTCAGCACGTTGGACTTCTCTAATGGATACTGGCAGGTCGAGGTCGCTGAGGGAGACAGGGAGAAAACTGCCTTCACAACGGGCCGGGGCCTCTATCAGTGGCGGTCGATGCCAATGGGCCTTACTAACTCACCTGCAACATTCCAGCGCATGATGGAGCTGGTGCTCAGAGGACTCCCATGGCAGGTGTGTATGGTGTACCTCGATGACATTCTAATATACAGCCCCACCTTTGAGGACCATCTCTCCAGTTTGCGCGATGTTTTCTCTAGGATTCAGGTAGCCGACCTCAGGCTGAATTCTAAGAAGTGTCACCTGGTTCGAGATCATGTAGTGTTCCTGGGACATGTTGTTTCTCGCCACGGCTTACAGCCCGACCCTCGAAACACAGATAAAGTCAGAACCTGGCCCACACCACAGAATCCAACCGAAGTGAGAGCATTTGTGGGCCTTTGCTCTTACTACAGACGCTTTGTTAAGGACTTTGCCCAGCGTGCAGCTCCTCTGCATCGCCTCACCTGCAAAGACACACCTTTCAGATGGACAACTGAGTGTAACACAGCCTTTGAGTACCTGAAAGGGGTGCTTTCATCTGCTCCGGTTGTCACCATGCCTGACTTTAACATCCCCTTTAAAGTGTACACGGATGCCTCCATGGAAGCAGTTGGGGCTGTATTGGCTCAGGACAGGGACGGACTGGAGCGAGTGGTGGCATACGCTAGCCAATCGCTTACTTCCCCGGAACGGCGTTGGTCTACATTTGACAGAGAACTGTGGGCTGTAGTGTGGGCTATACGCCAATTCAGACATTACTTTGGATCAGCTGCCTTTACCATCGTAACTGATCACAAGCCTCTGCTGGGCCTGCGCGGCATTTCTATTGACAAGGATCCCACGGGACGCAGAGCGAGATGGGTATTGGAACTAGACCCTTATAACTGGATTATACAGCACAAGGACGGGCAACGGCATACTAATGCTGATGCACTCTCACGGCGTCCTAAGGACCTCGAGCTCAGGGTGGTAAATGTCACCACGCGGCAGCCAAAACAAGTGAATGTCATAGGCTCGGAGGAAGGGCCAAGTGTTCCCCAAACAGACACTCAGCTGCTTCAAGCACCCGCTGGGAACCCCCAGACCTCTGACTTCGACGCAGGGGAACAGCGTGTGGAGAGGAGCAGTGAGACGCAGGATTTGTCTTTCATGCATGCACTGTCACATGATGGAACGGAAATGAGGGAGCTACAACGGGCTGACCCAGATATTAGGCAGGTATTGAACTGGATGGAGAGGAGTGGTTCTCGGCCACCTAGGGGGTGGATGAGAGGTAGCTCCCGGTGGCTTAGAAAATTATGGACTGAATATCCCCGCCTCTCTGTTGTTAATGGACTACTCTGCAGGGCGGTGAACTCTCCCCTCACTGGAGATGCTCTGTGTCAGGTTGTCATGCCCTCCTCGGTGGTCCCTGATGTGCTGCAGCATCTGCATGGGGGCTTTACATCGGCACATTTCTCAGTGGAACGTGTGTGGGAACGTGCAAGGAAAACTTGCTACTGGCCTTCCATGTTCAAAGATATTCAACAGTGGTGTGAGCAGTGCATCCCATGTCAAACCCGCAAGGCCCCGGTGCCTAAGCATCATGCACCGATGGGGAGCGTCCAAGCAACTCGGCCATTCCAGAGAGTGGCAACTGACATCCTTGAACTGCCAGTGACTTCTAAGGGAAACAGGTATGTGTTAGTAGTGGAAGACTACTTTACCAAGTATGTGAATCTGTATGCTCTCCCTAACCAAATGGCCCAGTCAGTAGCACAGTGTTTGTTTGAAGACTATGTGCTGGTGCATGGCGTTCCTGAAGTGGTCCACAGTGATCAGGGCTGGCAATTTGAAGCTGAGATTGTTCAAAGACTGTGTCAGCTCCTGGGAATTAAGAAAACACGCACTACACCTTATAATCCCAAGTCGGAGGGAATGGTTGAACGCTTTAATCGCACCCTCATTGACCAGCTGGCCAAATCATTGCTCGCCTGTGGTGGTGAGTGGGACGATTATCTGAAACAGGTGGCTTTCGCCTATAACACATCTGTTCATGCCTGCACCAACTACACTCCGTATTATCTAACTCACGGATGGGAGGCTTGTGTTCCAGTGGATGTGTTGGTGCCATCTCAGTTGGTGCGTTCGGACTTACCTCTTTCTCATGCTGACTTTGTGGCCTCTCTGGCAGAGAGGCTGGAGACTGCTTTTGCTGGTGCCAGGCAGGGTGGCGCTGACGCTCACGAGAAGCAGAAGTTGTACTATGATGGAACGGTCCGTCACCAGCCGTATGCAGAAGGGGATCTGGTATGGCTGCATAATCTGACAGAGGACCGTATGAAACTTGCTCCCCACTGGAAGGGGCCCTACAGGGTCCTGTCTGTGTTGGGCTCTGAGGGTAAACCTGGACTCACCTATCATATTGGCAGCCCTTTGGACTTTGATGGACAGGGGCAGGTCGTCCATTATGATAGACTGAAACCATACACACTACCGGTGGCTGCTGGTTTTTCAGATAGCCTGCCGGCTTCTCCTCTTCATGCTCCCTCGCTGCTGGACGAGGGGTTGCCAGAGAGGGACTTTGTGGCTGAGGAGCCGCTGGCCTCTGGTGACACAGGGACTGTTCGGATTACAGGCACCAGTGAGCCACTACAGACTGTTGCTCGTTCTTGGATTGTGAGATTGTGAGAAAACCACTTCGTTTCAAGGACTTTGTCACGTTTGGTTAGCTGTTTGAAAAACAAAAAACATCACAGACAAGTCAATATGACTGTTGGAATTTCTGTTGAATGTTTGTCGGGGTCACTTGACATGTTTTTTTACTGTGATGGTACATTTTTTTTCTTCTCATATGTATATAGTATGTCTGGATGCTATGGTGTATCAGAACTTTCCGGTGTACATGGGGCATAGTGTGGCATACTTTATTGAGACTGTGCAGTGACGTGAGGGATAACATGCATAATGGTATTGTTAAGATTTTGTTTTATGGTGTTGGGTTCCTTCTGGGGTTCGCAGATTGATATGCACTTTTTTGATTTCAGGGTGTGTTTTCTGCTTTATATATGTATATTTAGGACAGGTTGATAATGTTTTGGACAAGCCTGTGTTTTTTGTTTTGCACTTATAGTGTTACCGTTTTGAAACGAGGGCGTTTCTTTTTGTAGGAGGGGAGGTATGTAACCTATTTTTCTGGACTTGCCTGTTAGTGATTTTAAGTTCCTGTTATAAGCTGTTGCCAGAGTATATGCCTTGAGCTCTTATTTTGAAGGCTGAAGAGAGAGCGGAAGTGCTGTACGCAGTGTTGTTGCTGTGGAGTTCTGTTGGGGGGAAGAATCCAAATAAAGTGGTCCTCGTGTGAAAGTGGAACCTCCGTATTTGTTATTTTATAGTTTCATACAGTATAGGCGACATCTACAAACCCTTGGTTACAGTACTGTACGTAGGCTTACAGCTAGTGGAAATTAGCCCGGGAAGCGCGCAAAAGTGCGATACATTAAGAATGTAACGTATTTGCGATTTGAATTTTTACACATGTTTATGTTTGATGCACGCCAAAGTAGGTATGGCCACGGCCCTACTGGCCATACCGGTTCCGCGGCCTATGTGTTGGCAGTATAGCAGCTGGTACATTCAGATATCACATAATTCTGATATTTTACACTGGGTAAAAGCTTAAGCTGTCAAATAGGTTTTCATGTTAAACAATGACAGTAGCGACAATATTGAGGACTAGCAGAGGGTACCCAGTGTTGCCCAGGGAAAATGTTCTCACCAAAACAACTGTAAACTACTGTGCAGATCCTCAGAAGTCTCTTCGGAGCGCGGCAATAACAAAGCGCGAGGGCGCGCTTCCGGGGAGGGTGATGACTGTAAACTACTAATAAGACACGTTAGTCCCTAGCTAATGGGTCTGACCCTTTAGCCGAGCGGTTAGTTATGTCGCCTTGTGATGCAGTACACCCCGTATCGAATCCCGCACCAGGCAAAAAAATAACCGGTTACACAACCAACACGATCTGATCTTTACGATATAATCAATGATGAAATATAGGATAATTTATGATATGATACATGTGATAAACGAATCTTATTAACGTAAAGTATTAAATGTCATAATTTTCAATCCATTCATCAAGCTTCTTTGCTAATGTGTGTATTAATTGCTCAGTGCTCAAGCGCCTCAGGGTAAACCACGCTGCGTGCCTCCAGGCTAGCATTGACAATGTTAGGTGTAGTGCCTCCCTTGACCACTGGAAGGATTTGCCGGAAGTCTCCACAAAGTATCGTTGGAATGCCTCTTTCGCAAATAAATCAAGATTTTTACATGGTTTTTGAAATATTTTTCGAACTGTGCAATCCTTGGAAAGTGCTGATTCTAAAGATACCTCTTGTTTTTGTTCTACAATGAATATTCCTGGAGTTTTAAGCGAACATACAAACATACACTCTCACTTTATATATATATAAGATGGGAGTTTTAATTTTGGAGGGCATGGTGGGGGCTAAATGTTAGGTTTCTAAGTCTACTCACTGCAGCCCTCCCCCAGACATCTGGTATACTGCTGATGGGAGTTGCCTCTGTGTCCCGCTCCACTGAGTGCAGGAGTGCTGAGAAAATAAAGATTCCCATGGCAATAAAGAGTAAAAGGCAACAAACTTGCTGATAGCACTGCCACAGAGTAAGGCCAAATGGATGGATGGATTAAATTCCCTCGTACTGGTTGAATGGCATTAGACACTCAGGTCCTCAGCAGCAGTAAACAATTCACATATTATCTTGATGAAATAAGGCATGACAGTCACAAAGTCCACTAAGTTGAGCATGCTCTTCAGAAAGTGCACCATGCTGGAAGTGGTTGCAAGGTGAAGAAAGTATTCAAAGGTGAAGACGACAACGGAGAATATTTCCACCCAATTCATGTATGTTCTGCTGTAGACTGGGTAGATTTCAAGTTTCTTCACAGTGCTGAGCATCATCGCCATGATGGAGACGAGCACAAAGATGTTGGAGAACACAGCACAGGCTTTTGCAATGGTGGAAGAGCAGGGGTTCGCCACAACCGTCCAGGGGATTTTACGGATGTTCCCTAATAACATGTTCTTGTAACCTTCCTCATCATGCTTCATCTCGATCTCAGCCAACAGCTCCTTCTCCACATTCAGGTAGTCCTTCACCTTGTCTACTTTCTCTTTGGTGCCTTGAGGCTTAGGCCCCAGTACTCCATCTCCTCCTCGAAGTTGATAGGACACATCTCCCGCACCACCCACACCACCCCACTGCTGTAGAAATGGGAGATGTGGTAGAAGAGGGCTGGGTCGTGGTTGAAGAACTCCTCATTGGTGCGAATGGAGTAGTCGTTACACATGGTGAGCGGTTTCACACGGTTGGTGCACAAGGCTAAGGAGCCTATCCTTGTGTGAGGATACTTTATGGCAGATTGCCTTAGGTTGTGAAAGACTTTACCCCCCACATTGATTTTGATGGTTTGTTGCAATCTGGGTGTCTTCTTTGCTCTGGGATAATCTACTTTGTTCTTGTGATTGTCCAGGTTGTCCAAGGAGTTGCATGCCTTGATGGTGCTTTCATGCAGAAATGGGAATGTCTTTTTCTCCTTGGCATTCAACATGATGCTGTAGGCTAGACAGTAAATGGTTGTGCAACGCATTTGCAACCTTCTCTGCAGATGAGCCTTGTCTAAAGCCATAGTACACATCCTTGAAGGCAGGAAGTTACAGCTGCTAAATAGAGAAAATTCAGAAAAGAACCACTCCAGGAAAAAGATTATAGTCGGACATTGCATCTTGCTGACCAAGTCCTTATAGCAGAGGCATCCCAGTGAGAAGCCTGCCTTCCTGTTCTGCCAGATCTGTTGTGGCCGGTATTTTAGCTGCCCCTGTCGGACTCTGACTATTACTGAAAGGGAGGCAGGGAGGTTGTAGGGTGTTATGTTTCCCTAATCTGATTGGTGTATTTCCAGGTGACTTTAACATATAGAGGGGTAGGATTAGGGCTCAAAGTTGACTCAGAGATTTTGAACTGAGGAGAGGAAGGGTTGACTAGAGCCATTTGGTGAGACGGCTGGTTTATGTTGTTTGTGTGCGACAGCACACGTCCGTCTCTTTCAACTTGCAAAATTTGTATTCATTGTCCATTTTTCAATCATCTTCACTTCTGTTTATATCTTCTTTACCAGTCAACTTGTTGACCATAATGTTTGGTAGTAACAGTTTGACCTCAATCAAATGCAGAGCTTACAAGTGTGACTTTACATGCGGAAAGTGCTGAATATTGTACATCCTCATGATCCTTATATGTCCAAGCCCAATTCAATTTCCATTCATTTCAATCAGTCTTGTTTTTTGTTTTTTTTTGGCCATATAATCTTTCAGAAGTATTCATGTTTTTTTGAAGAGCTCAATTAAAGTAAAAAAAAAAAACAAATGTCCTCAGCCTGATTATCCACCTGTAGTCCCATTTTATATTCTTTTGTAAAACATGGTTTTAATCATGGCAAATATTGTATCATTAATGTGTATATTAGATTTGATTACATGTGTATTTGTGACGTCTTCACACTCTTTCTCTCTATGTATAGTCAAATCCACAACTCCCTTTGTGGTGTCTTGCCACAGTTGTGCTGTTTTGGGGTATTTTAACAATATTTAACATTTTATTTAATGTCTTATGCTGTTTATGTCAATTGCATGTCTATATGTATGTTGTCTCTGTCCATTACGTAAATGCCTCTATGTATGTATGTAGTATGTAAGATGTCAGAGCTGTTTATCTTTTTCTTTTTCTTTTTTTTTTTTTACCTGTGCTGTCAGCAGGCTTGGCATCCTAGACAATTAATCTGCAAGTGGAGCTGAGATTCTCCACCTGCAAAGGCAATGTTTATTAATTATCAAGAACCGCTTACAATAACTCTGTCCTTTGGATGATCTGAGGGAAGACAAGAGCACAAAGTTTTTGTTTTACATTTATAGCCCCTACCGGTCCCCCACTTCTGCATGTTTGATCAGCTAAACAACCAATCAGCATTACTTCTCCATGAGAGGGACGATCACCACAAGTGAAACAAGGAAACTCAGAAATGAAAAATTACAACATGTATCTGATAAGACATACGTAGATATAGAAACAGACACTGAACACATCATGTCACACGTGTACAATGAGACATGTCCCCAATTAATTTTGGTGTCTTAGAGCTGCGACTTATGGTAGTGCCTCCAGGCAGCACACAGGCTCTGCAGCCACCCATGGGCCCCACAGTCGTGCAGACACTCCACGATCAAGAGAACAGCATGAGCCCAAATTACTGCAACCCCAGTTAGAGGAACATCAAGCCTACAGGGGGGGCCAGGAGCCCACAGAACAACAATTCCACACATTCCCAAGGAGCAAGATTCAAGCCCCCGTTGGCAGTCCTCTGAATTCAGGGCAGCTGCTGCAGGCCCATTTATTTTTGGCACAACTCAATTCTGGCAAAATCAAAATGAACATATAGATGTTGTGGTCATACATTGTCAGCCAAACTCCAGCCCTGTTCGCAAAGAAATGTAACCAAATGTTAGCTAGCAAATGTTAATTGTTAGATAGCAGAGAACAGTGGCGGCCCTATACCCAAGTCGGATGACCGATTTGCACATCAGGACCACTGCGGGTCTCCACCAGTTTCCTCTGGCTTTGCCCTGCCAAGGCATAGTTCACCATCTTTTGGGTCTTATCGCACGCGCTCATGCGCCACCTCCCCGACGGTGTGGGTGAAACGGGCCGGTGGTGTGCCCAGCCGCCCGAGGGGCCAGGATCCCACCTCAGCCAACGGGATCCCAACCAGCAGGCAGTGAGGGGAGGCTCCACACCAATCCACGCCTGACATAGGGGTGAGGCCCACCGCACCGCCACCAGGTAACCCCCCCCCCCCAGCTGCACACACGGAGCATACACTCCTGTAGCCAAATATGCCCAGCCCAGGCCACCCGATGGCCTGGGCCCCAACCCCACCCCACCCCACCAGCGCTTGCATACAGTCAAACACATGGTCCCCCCATCCTCATGGTGCTCATCACAGAAAAGCCACTCAACAGGAACAGGTCTCGGGGCCGCCCCCTGCTGCTTGGCTCATAACCAGGTCAACGAGCCACGACTCAGGAGCCCCAGAAAGCACCTGGTAATGTTCACCACAGCCCTGCCAGAATGCAGCAAGGAGGACACCACCCAGCACCGAGGACAGAGTGATCCACCTGGGCAGGGGACCCTCTCGGCCACTGTTAATCAATGATGTAGCGGAAGCATTACCACTGAATTTTTCATGTGGCAATAAAGTCAATCATAACCTGAAAGTGTAGACATAGGCCCCCATATTCTTAAGTATGAAAGGTTTTCTTACATCAAGTGTAAGCGGCACAGTGGTTAGCACGGTTGCCTCACAGCAAGAAGGTCCTGGGTTTGAGCCCCAGGGTATTCCAACTTTGGGGGTCATCCCAGGTCGTCCTGTGTGGAGTTTGCATGTTTTCCCCGTGTCTGTGCGGGTTTCCTCCAGGGACTCCGGTTTCCTCCCACAGTCCAAAGACATGTCGGTCAGGTGAATCAGTCATACTAAGTTATCCCTAGGTGTGAGTGTGAGTGTGTGTGTGTGTGTGTGTCAGCACTGTGATGGACTGCTGGCCTGTCCAGGGTGTCTCCCTGCCTGCCATCCAATGACTGCTTGGATAGGCTCCAGCATCCCTGCGACCCTGAGCAGGATAAGTGGTTTGGATAATGGATGGATGGATTAATCTTAAATCTCACAGGTTTTCTGCATATTACATTACAGTCATTTAGCCAATGCTTTCACCAAAGCAACTTACAATAAGTGCATTTAATGTAGAAAATCAGGAGAACTACAAGTCATCAGAGGTCATAAGTGCATCTTCTCTCTAAACAAGAATCTAAAAGCAAAACCAGTGTTAAAGTAAAAGTGCAAGAAAGATTTTTTTTTTAATGAGTGAATACAATAAGTGTTAAGAGCAAGTAACAGGGTAGTAGTTATTGAAGAGGTGAGTTTTCAACCTGCGCCAAAAGATGATCAGTGACTCCACTATCCTGACATCAGTGGGGAGTTCATTCCACCACTGTGGGGCCAGGACAGAAAAGAGCCACACCTGGGTCGATCAGCAGCAGTAGCCTCTGAGTGATGGGGCAACCAGGCATCCCAAGGCAGCAGAGCGAAGTGGTCGGGGCCGGGGTGTAGTGTTTGACCATGGCCTGGAGATAGGAAGGAGCTGTTCCTTTCACTGCCCTGTAGGCTAGCACCAGAGTCTTCAACTGGATATGAGGAACTTAGGACGGTTGAACACCAGACAAGCTGCAGCTTTCTGAACAAGCTCCAGAAGTTTGATGGCAAACATCACGGCGCCAGCAAGGAGGGAGTTGCCATAGTCCAGCCGGGAGATGACCAGAGCCTGGATAAGCACCTGTGCCATCTCGTCGGTGAGGAATAGGCGAATCCTCCTTATGTCATAGAGGAGAAATCTGCAGGAGCGAGCAACCGATGCAACATTTGCAGCAAATGACAGTTGGTCATCTAGGATCACACCCAGATTCCTCACAGTCCGAGTTGGTGTCACCACAGTGTTGTAAATGGTGATGGCCAGGTCTCAGTGCAGGCAACCTTTCCCCAGGAGGAACATCAGTTCTGTTTTGTCCAGATTGAGCTTCAGGTGGTGTGTCGCCATCCACTCCGAGATGTCAGTCAAGCACACAGCAATACGTGTCTCTACTTGTGTGTCAGAGGGAGGAAAGGACAAGATCAGCTGGGTGTCATCAGCATAACAATGGTAGCAGAAGTCGTGTACAGGGAGAAAAGGAGAGGACCCAGAACCGAACCTTGTGGAATGCCTGTAGTCAGTCTGTGAGGCTCCGACACAGATTCCCTCCATGTCATCTGGTAGGAGTGACCCATCAGTAGAATGCTAACATTGAGAGTGCAGAGCCTGTGACACCCAGCCCCTCAAGGGTAGAGAGGAGGATCTGGTGGTTCACTATGTCGAACGCAGCTGACAGGTCCAGGAGTATCAGGACAGACGAGAGAGAGTTTGCTCTCACAGTGTGCAGCGATTCCGTCACTGCAAGGAGGGCCGTCTCTGTCGAGTGACCTGCCTTGAACCCAGATTGGTTGGGGTCCAGGAGGCTGTTCTGGTGGAGGTATAAAGAAAGTTGGTTAAAGACAGCACATTTGAGAGTTTTGGATAGAAAGGGTAGAAGGGAAACCGGTCTGTAGTTTTTGATGTCAGAGGGGTTAAGTGATGGTTTCTTGAGAAGGGGGGTGACTCTAGCAGTCTTGAAGGCAGATGTAAAGCAACCTGCCTGGAGGGAGGTGTTGATGAGGTGGGTTAGAAAGGAAGGAGTTCAGGTGCTATAGACTGAAGAAGAGCGGAGGGGACCGGGTCAAGGGAGCATGTGGTGGGGCGACTGGATGTGATGAGGACCTTGTCGGGGGAGAGGCAAGTAGGTGGAATAGGATGGGATGTGGAGAGGTGAGGGAGGGTGCAGAGGGTTGGCTAGTGCAAGGAGCGCTAACCGGGTGGTGAGAAAAGGAGGAGCTGATGTCATTTACCTTGTCAAAGAAGTTAGCGAAGTTATCAGGGAGAAGAGAGGAAGGAGGAGGAGGAGGTGGGGTTAAAGATCAGTGGGGGTTGAAGTGTAGAAAGGGTTTCAAAGAGTTTCTTAGGATTAGCAAGAGGATAGGATTTTAGAGCAATAGAAGACAGCTTTAGCAGCAGAAAGTGAGGAGGAGAAAGTGGAAAGAAGAGATTGGAAGTTGAGAAGGTCCTCTGGGAGTTTGCCTTTTCTCCATTTGTGCTCTGCCACTCTTAGGCTCCGTCTGTCAGTACGTAGAGTAGGACAGCCAAGGAGCAGGTGGAGTTGGGTGTGCAGGCCTGGAGGTAAGGGGACAGAGATTGTCCAGAGAAGAGGAGAGGGTAGAGAGAAGAAGATCTGTAGCAGTGTCAGGGGGTAGGAGAAAGAAAGATTCAGGTGTAGGGAGGATAGAGGTAACAGAGGACGAAAGATCAGTTGCGGAGAGAGAGCGGAGGTGTCTACAGGTGGAAACCATGTGGGTAGGGGGATAAGAGAGGGAGAGAGAGTAGGACATGAAATAGTGATCAGAGAGCTGGAGGGGAGTAACAGAGCGATTGGAAATAGGACAGTGTCTGGTAAAGATAAGGTCCAGCTGGTTGCCGGCCTTGTGGGTAGGAGAAGAGGGTGAGAGGTGAAGGCCAAAGGAGGAGAGGAAAGTGAGAAGAGGATCTAGCTTGTCAGTGTGGATGTTGAATTCACCAAGAAGGATAAGTGCAGAGTCATCAACAGGGAAGTGTAAGACAAGTGTGTCAAGCTCCTCCAGAAACTCACCAAGGGGGCCTGGTGGGCGATACACAACCACAATGGTGAGTTTGACTGGATAAGAGACAGTAACAGCATGAAATTCAAAAGAGGGCGGAGAAAATTGTGGAATGGAAACAAGAGAGTATTTCCATTTCGGGGAGATCAGCAGGCCAGTACCACCACCCTATGAGTGTGAGAAAAAGAGTACACATCTGACAGAGCTGTGGGTGTGGTAGTGTTTTCTGGCATGATCCAGGTCTCAGTTAGAGCAAGAAAGTTGAGGGAGAGCAAGGATGCGTAGCCTGAGATAAACTCAGCTTTTGGCACCGCAGACGAGCAACTCCAGTCTCCCGTCACCTCTTGCTCACCATGAGTAGAGAGTGGGATAGATGAGATTGGCAGGGTCACAGCACCTAGGAGTGACCCAACATCTATGCCAGCCCCGCAAAGAGGAAAGGACAGGAATGCGAAGGAAACACATAGTCTGTACTAGGTACACAAAATACAGACGACTGACCGGATCCAAAAAGAGCATTCCTTGCTTGACGAAGTCTTGGCTTGAAAACGTCGCGCTTGCCTTTGTTCACTCTAGCCTTCGTTCAACCTAGGCTTGTTTGCCTGATGCTATGCTTGGAAGCAGTGATTTAAAGAACACTGATTGCTAATTGTCTGCCAGGAGTGCAGGCCACACCCTGGCCACTTAACACCCAATTGGCCAAAGAGCTAAACTGAAACTAGGCCTATTGCCCAGAAACTGGTCACTTATGTAAAACTCCATCAAACCTCACACAAAACTATTGAAACTGCAAACAGCAAGCTACCAAGGAATGTATTTATAATCTAAAAGGATAACTAAGTCAAAACAGCTAGGCAACAAGAAATATTTAAGGAACACAATAGGTGAAAAACAGCTAAAACTAGAATAAGACAACTACAGCTAGAATAAGATTCCACTAGTTCCCACTAGGAACCAGCAGCAGACCTATAGAGAAAAGCACCAATACTCAAGCAGCTGGGATAAGACTAATCGCAACTTGTTAAGTGAGAAAGATGATAACTACTCTATTCTAGATGAACCAACAATTCAGAATCACTCCAGAAATTACAATGCACAGATATATCAAAACAGCAGTCAGTTATATCAAAACAGCAGTCAGTTATAGCAAAAGAGCAGTCAGGTATATCAAAACAGCAGTCAGTTATGCAAAACAACAGTCATATTGCAAATCAATTGAATGAATTATGTATTTTTAATAATGCTGGCTTTTACTGTAGCAAATGTAAATGCTGATGGATGTGTACTAGACTGAAAGCTCGTGTTTAAATACAAAATGCACTGAACTGAGTGTGTAGAAACTTTTGACTTCAAAGTCTGGTCCTGTTGCTGCAGCATCTTGGATGAGATTGTAACCAGGTGACAAGACATGAGCCAGAAAAAGGTGCAGAATAATACTTTAACCATGACAGTGTGATGAGTGATGTGAAATTATGTAAACTGCATGCAATTGTAAAATTGTGCGAAACATTCCATTTTGGCCTAAGTGTGAAATGTCAGAACAAAAAGGGTTACACCTTATGGTCTCCACGCAAAAACAGAGTCATAAAACTATGTAGTTTACTTTGTGGATAGTTCTGAATTCTAGCTCTTCAAAAGGTCGCTGACCCTTGGTGGAAAACCACCTATTGCAGATTCAGCTTGTTCCTCGTGAAATGCTAACTTCTTATTGGCTTCACATAGAGTGCAAAATATAAAAAATAAAAACCCAGCTACTGAGGATGCACAAGCCAGTGCATTCTTAGTGCTGGTCCCAAGCCCGGATAAATGGGGCAGATTGGGTCAGGAATGGCATCCGGCATAAAATCTTTGCCAAATCAAATATGCGGATCATAAATCAGATTTACATACCAGATCAGTCGAGGCCCGGGTGCTGGTGGAAACTATGCTAATAATGGGCGAAGAAGAAGGTGAGGGGGATGGCATGTCCAGAGGCAGCAGGAGAGAAGGAAGGGTAGGAGTGTGGAGGTGAGAGTCGGAACTTTGAATTTTGGCACTATGAGTGGTAAAGGGAGAGAGCTGGCTGACATGATGGAAAGAAAAAAGGTAGGTATACTGTGTGTTCAGGAGACCAGGTGGAAGGAGAGTAAGGCCAGGACCATCAAAGGTCGTTCAAACTCTTCTACCATGGTGCGAAGAAATGGGTAAGGGTAATTCTGAAGGAAGACTATATCAAGAGCGTGCTGGAGGTGAAGAGTGTCAGACAGAGTGATGAGTATGAAGCTGGAAATTGAAGGTTTATTGCTGAATGTTATCACCGCATATGCCCCGCAAGTTGGGTGTGAGATGGATGAAAAAGAATAATTCTGGAGTGAGTTGGACGACATGGTGGAGAGGGTACCCAAGGAGGAGAGAGTGGTGATTGGAGCGGACTTCAATGGACATGTTGGTGAAGGGAACAGAGGTGATGAGGAGGTGATGGGTAGGTATGGTGTCAACGAAAGAAATGTGGAAGGACAGACAGTGTGGATTTTGCAAAAAGGATGGAAATGGCTGTGGTGAGTACATATTTCAAGAAGAGGGAGGAACACGGGGTGATGTACAAGAGTGGAGGAAAGTGCACACAGGTGGACTATATCTTATGTAGAAGGCGCGATCTAAAAGGGATTGGAGACTGCAAGGTGGTGACAGGGGAGAACGTAGCTAAGCAGCATTGGATGGTGGTCTGTAGGATGACTTTGGAGACCAAGAAGAGGAAGAGAATGAAGACAGAGCCAATGATCAAATGGTGGAAGTTGAAGAAGGAAGACTGTTGTGTAGAGTTCAGGGAGGAGTTAAGACAGGCACTGGGTGGTAATGAAGAGTTGCCGGATGGCTGGGCAACCACTGCAGAAATAGTGAGGGAGACAGCTAGGAAAGTACTTGGGTGTGTCATCAGGACAGAGGAAGGAAGACAAGGAGACTTGGTGGTGGAATGAGGAAGTACAGCAAAGTATACAGAGGAAGAGGTTGGAAAAGAAGAAGTGGGATAGTCACAGAGATGAAGAAAGTAGACAGGAGTACAATGAGAAGCAGTGTAAAGCAAAGAGAGAGGTGGTAAAGGCAAAGGAAAGGCGTATGGTGAGTTATATGAGAGGTTAGAAACTAAGGAAGGAGAAAAGGACTTGTACCGATTGGCTAGACAGAGGGACCAAACTGGGGAGGATGTGCAGCAGGTTAGGGTGATCAAGGATTGAGATGGAAATGTGCTGACAAGTGAGGAGAGTGTGTTGAGAAGGTAGAAGGAATACTTAAAGGGGTTGATGAATGAAGAAAATGAGAGAGAGGGAGAAGACTGGATGATGTGGGGCTAGTGAATCAGGAAGTGTGGTGGATTAGCAAGGAGGAAGTGAGGGCACCTATGAAGAGGATGAAGAGTGGAAAGGCAGTTGGTCCAGATGACGAAGCTGTGGAGGTATGGAGATGTTTAGGAGAGATAGCAGTAGAGTTTTTAACTAGATTGTTTAACACAATCTTGGAAAGTGAGAGGATTCCCCAGGAATGGTGAAGAAGTGTACCGGTACTGATTTTCAAGGATAAGGGCGAAGTGCAGAACTGTAGCAACTACAGAGGTATAAAGTTGATCAGCCACAGCATGAAGATATGGGAAAGAGTAATAGAAGCTAGGTTAAGAGGAGAGGTGACGATTAGCGATCAGCAGTATGGTTTCATGCCACGAAAGAGCACTACAGATGCAATGTTTGCTTTGAGAATGTTGATTGAGAAGTATAGAGAAGGCCAGAAGGAGTTACATTGTGTCTTTGTAGATTTAGAGAAGGCATATGACAGGGTGCCAGGGAAGAGGAAAAGAGGAAGGCCAAAGAGGAGGTTTGTGGATGTGGTGAGAGGACATGCAGGTGGCTGGTGTGACAGAGGAAAATGCAGAGGACAGGAAGAAATTGAAAAGGGTGATCCACTGTGGCAAACCTTAATGGGAGCAGCCGAAAGTAGTAGCAGTAGTAATAGACAGAGTGCAAAATATGATCACTATTCTGTGTGATGGTGAGATGGTACAGCTAGATTGACCAGTTCTGCCATTTTGCAGTTGCAGAGTGGTGTGGTTGGGCCACTGTGGACTATGACAAGAATAGCTTAATTTTTGGATATTAAGTTTTAATTGGGGGGGGGGGCGGGCAAAAAAAACAAAAACTTGAGTGATTACTTCAATGCATCTTTTTTCGTATACTTTCCAATTACACCACCTTTGGCTTAATCCTGACACAGCACTAAGACTTCCTTTCATGCTCTGCAAATTCTGTCTTTGGAAGCGAGTAAATACGAAATAAATTGCAGAAACATCTTCATGCAATGTTTTGTGTGCGCGCACTCACGCACGCACGCACGCACGCACGCACGCACGCACACACACCTTAAGTACTGAAATAGGCCCACACAGGCCATCGTCATGACATGAAAGAAACTGAATATTTTTGCTGTGCAACTTGCATACTTATCGGACACAAAGAAATCCTGTAGTTTCCTCAAATCTAGATGAGTTTTGGTACCACCACCTTTAAAATAAAATAAATAGTTACTCCATACATATGAGATTGCTATATTTAACCCACAAAAACAAAGCAACAATTTTGAAAACTTTATTTTACCATTTACATGCTCCATACACTGCTATGTGAGAGCAGTCATAACACAAGGCCTCAGCCAAATATAAATAAAAACCACTCTTTCAAAATACATTCCACTCGACAGCTTTAGAGCATCTCTATAAAATCATTTTCTTTAATATTGAAAACTATTGGTACGCCTACATACCAGAATAAAAGATTTACAATATTTTATTCCAAAAAAAAAAAAAGCAACAAAAAAGTCACCACAATCACGCTGCTCTTTTCATACAGTAATTTAGAAACAGGAATCACAAAGAAAAGCATAGTTTTGATCATCAGATAAGGCATAGCAAACAGTGTAAGGCAGGCCCATCATTCCAAAAACATTCATATAAAAATCATGTTCTATGAAACAGAGCAATACGAAGCCTACTAAGCGCCATTCTTTTAGTAAAGGAAAAATAATCTGATGAATTATTTGTTCCTCCATTAGCTGGAGTGCTTCTTTCAGCCCCATCAGGAAGCAGTACCTCTCATCACTAGTTACCGACCCCCTCTTTTTGGTGGAGCTAACATGTCCGATAGCAGCCATTATGGAAACCTCTCATGGGTATGGCTCCTGCTTCCTTCCTGCATTAGGATTCCTGAAATTTCTTTCATATTATATTGCAGAACTAAAGGGTTATATTTTGTTCTGACATCCTATCTGTCTGGTATTAACTTGGGTCCTGGATGGTGATGGTGGGACAGAGCAGAACATTTACAATCCAGGTGCAAATTGACCCCTAAACCCAAGCATCAACTGGCCATAGTTAGATGGCCACTTTGAGAATGTGGAAAATAAACTCGACTGCTCAAATCCAAAAAGGTGGAAGGTAATCGTTATTATACTGATCAGAGATGAATTCTCAGGGCAGTGGATGGGGAACCAGCTAGATATGTCAAGTTAATGCTAAGATTACAAGGGGAAGTAACATGTGCTGCAATCTGCCAATTCATTGAAGGCATGTTAATGTCAGATGTGGTAAGCACCTCAGCACTTTCAGCCAACTAACTACCAAATAATGTATTATAATTTCTAATGACTGAAAAGGAAGAGGCCATTTTTCTCTGACAATTCTTCCTGTTCATGGAGTCAAATATCAGCACCTAGGTTATCAAGCACGCACTGGAAAAAAAAATGCATCTGTGCCTTGACATACCATGCAGGGGATGGCTGGGCCTAAAGCACCTTTACATTTCATTCAGAATGAATCCCCAAACGGATATGAAATCTCACCTTGGCAGTTACAGGACCCTGATCTGTCAGTTTTACTATGACATTTAAATCCACTTTAAATCAAAATTTAGGGCCACTTTAAATTGAAAACTGTAAATGCTTGCGAGTTACTGTGCCAAGTGGGGCATTACTTCTGCCCAATAGTGAGTAATCCTGTTCCCTCGAATTTACATGCAACTGACATTAATCCTTTTTAACACTTAACAGAATAGGCCTTTAGTGGAGAACGTACAGAATGAAGTGATGCATCCTCACAGCAATCTGTATGTGAGATTGTTAAAGAAAGATAGTTTTGCTCAAGACAATAAGGAGGAAGGTGGGTTAAAAATCATGGAACAACTGATGCTGGAAGAAAAAAAATGTCACACTAACAATTCAAATTGTGGAAATTGGAATTAGTGCAATATCTGAAACTGTTTGGATTGAGAAAGTGAAAAGAAAAAGAAATGAATTCATTACATTTCCAAAGTTGGCCCTCAGGGTAAAAGCCCTTACAGCTGGGATACAACAGGCATTAGTGTGACATGCAGGGCAAAACAATAACATACTGCAGAAATAACCTGGCCAACAAGAAGTAGGAATCTAACCAGAGCGCTGAGATGCCATTTCTGGACAAGTTCAACCCAAAAACGTTGCTGAAAATGTTCGCCTTGCGTGCCACAGCCTTGAGAGTCACTGACCTTCCCATGTTCTGTATTCAGAATACAAACTGCTCCCATCAGGTAGATGCTACAGGGTTCCTATTAAATACAGGAAAATATACCTGAACGGATATAAAATCTCTCTCATCCCTCCATCAGTGAATTTCCTAAACTCAGGACATAAGGAGGGTCTGAAATGAGGGGCTGTGTTGCACGTATTTGAGTGCACTTTATTGACTATTATTGCACTATGCATGTATGTATTTTTTACATGGTAGCCTTTATTTCCGGACAAATAAAGTATTCTTGAATCTTGAAAATACACAGACAACATCAACAACCAAAAAGTGCATTATATTCTCTGGGACTAACAGCAATGTTTTTCCTACCGCATACCTAGCAAACTTGGTTAACAGACTATAAAGAAACACTGACCAAAATCCAAAGTCTGCCCTACTTAAAGACCGTCATTAATCTTGGACAGTTTTCCTGGGAGTCATACACCCAGCCAAGGAGCATGTAGGTCAGTGTTGATCAGCTCCTGTGTGCTCCCGCAGTGCTGAGACAGGAAGGGGTGAAGTCAGACTAGCAGAAGTTGGTGAACACCTATGCCATCACCCCAGGCATACACTCGCTCATTCACTGGCTCAGTCGTGCCCACAGTTCATCTTAAGCAGCATTTCCTGTGTGTGTGTGTGTGTGTGTGTGTGTGTGTGTGTGTGTGTGTGTGTGTGTGTAGGGGAGAAGGAAGCACATGGTTTAGTTGTCACTTAAGCCTTTTAGCCAACGGCATCTAGTCAAATTTAACTGATGTGAGTGGTCACAGGGGCCTTTTTGGGGGACTATAGAAAACGGGGTGGTTAAAAAAAATAATACAATTTGGATAATGATAACTTCTATTCATAAATTTAAAGAGGCGAACAGTGGGCATTTGCCTGCTCTTGGAGCTTATGGTACACTTCTTTTCAAGAGCCAAAAAACCTTTATCAACATATTGGGCTATGCATAATATTCTAATTAAGGTGTTCAATTAAATTATTCTTCCACAGTTTTGTGTTGTCTGCTCTGACAGTCAAAACTTTTTAACTTCGCACAAATTATTCTTACTCATAAATGGTATTTGAGCAATAACCTCAACTTAAGTCCAAAGGACTTAAATCTGATTTCATACTCTTTGTGAAAAACCCGAGTGAATGATTTATGAAGGAAACTGTTTTTAACTATGGTTGACAAACGAGGCCCTAAGTTTTTATCTGTGAGTGTGTGCATTCCAATGTGTGCGTTCAAATGTTTGCCTTGACAGTACATACATGCGGGCTTCTGGGCGGGTCCCGGATGAGTGGGTCCTGGGACTCTGTGAGGGAGAAGCTCTGCACAGTGTGATTCCTGGTAGGCCAAAGCTCTTCCCTCCACCACCACAGAGTCACTCCAACCAGCAGCACACTGAGGAACACTGGGAGAAGAAGCGCATGTGCACGCACACACACACACACACACACGCACACACACAAAGCTTATTTAAAAAAAAAAAGAAGGAATAAAAGCTTCAGTCACCTCAGCCTCACACAGACGTCCTAAACGGCCTCCCTCTCTCGTTCTCAAAGACAAGGCCCTCCTAGCTTTAATTAAACTGAAAGAGACCTTTTTTGTGACCTGTGCTGTCGGCAGGCTTGGCATCCGAGACAGAGTTAATCTGTGAGTGGAGTTCAGATTCTCCACCTGCAAAGGCAATCTATATTAATTATCAAGAACCGCTTAAAACAACTCTGTCCTTTGGATGATATGTGGGAAGACAAGAGCACAGGGTTTTTGTTTTACATTTATAGCCCCCACCGGTCCCCCCCTCTTCTTCATGCTTGATCAGCTACCACTTAGCATCGCTTCTCCATGAGGGGGACAATCACAAGTGAAACAAAGAAACTCAGTAATGAAAAAATGACAGCACGTATCTGATAAGACAGAGATAGAAACACGCTGACATGTGCTCGACAAAACATAATTAAATCGAGCTTATCAAAATCAGTTTAGGATAGCAGTTATAAAGGAGAAGACGGAATAAAAGGGAAAAAGGGGGTGAAAGGAATAAGAAGGAGGATGTAAACCAGAGAGTGTTCCAGGGAGTGTGTGAGGCACATGATAGCAGTGTGTCTGTGCATGTGATGCGTCTGTGAGTGCATGGGATTAATCCCAATTAATTCTGGTGCCAGAGAGCCGCAACTTATCATAGTGTCTCCAGGCAGCACACAGGCTCTGCAGTCACCCACATGTCCCACAGTCATGCAGACACCCCACGACCAAGAGAACAGCTTGAGCCCAAAGCACTGCAACCCCAGAGGAACACCGAGCCTACAGGGAGGCCAGGAGCCCACAGAACAACAACCCTGCATGCCCCCGAGGAGCACAAGCCAGTCCCCAAAGGCACAAGCCAGGCCTGCACTCCAGACTCGCACCCCCACCGCCAACCCCCAGGCACAGACATGGGACCGGAGCCACAGACAGCAAGCACAGACTGCCAGCCGGAAACCAGGCCCTGCGACCAATGGACCGACACACCGCCGAGACTGCCCACCCAGTGGGCTGGCGGGGGGGGGGGGGGGGGGTTGCCCATCCATGCCTGATGTAGGAGCAGGCAGAGTGGGACTCATTTTTAGCCCAGGACTTTCATGCCTCAGACCAGCCCACAAGTTATTATACTGTAGATATGTATATAATTACAGCTTTACTATACAAGTTTGCTATAGTACATCATTGTTAATCACATTGTATTTTTCTAGAACATCATTTCCAATTCAGTACAAAGGAGTGTAGTTTACCAACTTTAGTTTATATTATATACACACACACACACATATATATACATATATATTATTGCCATCAAAATTAACACATTCATTTTGTGATTAATTTGAAATATTAAACGCGTTGTAAAAATTAATACAGCTGTGTTGAGTTTACTAGGAAGCGGCGGCTGTGCGAGGTGGTTTTACTGACATTTGGGATGATTCGGTTGTGGGCTCTCCCTCCTGCTTGTTGGCGTATGGAGAGCTGTCTTTTTCCCCCTACTCTGCTCCTCGCTGGACTCTTATAGTGCCCGACGTTGGTCTCGGTTTTCTGTGATTCGCCATTTCGAACACGTAATGACTGTCATGAATTCACTACACTTTCAATTCAACTGGCGCTGGTCCACAATTTTTGTTGTTAATTATGATTTATATTAGTGCATGCAAGAAACTATTGCCTTCAAAGCCGATATCCAATTTTAATGGCCTTGATGGTTTTGAAATTCCACTGGCAGTTTAACATATAGGCCTTGCTTTTGTTATTATTTCTGATGATGCCTACAAGAAATATGCCTTTCAAGCTGACATTCAATTTTGATGGTTTTATTGGAAATCTGTAGTTCACAGGAGAGCATCTGTGTTCAAAGTTAAAAAGGTGGTATTAAACAATAGTATTTGAATTTAAATATACTTCCCTTTGTGTTGATTCGACATTAATATATTGAGAGAGAATAAAACAAAAACTTATCCAACCCTGAAACATCCATCCATTCTCTGAACCACTTATCCTGCTCTCAGGGTTGCGGGGATGCTGGAGCCTATTCCAGCAGTCATTGGGTGGCAGGCGGGGATATGTATTGCAATATTCTCCAGTCTCTACCACCTCACATTGTGTTTTTGTAGATCATCAAAATCTAATTTTCAGTGCAAAAGACTGAACTACTAAAGATATACAATCCTCAAACATGAATATACAAATATTGCTCTGTTCTCCCTGGCTCGTCTTCTGTGTGGAGTTTGCATGTTCTCCCCGTGTCTGCGTGGGTTTCCTTCCACAGTCCAAAGGACATGTAGGTCAGGTGAATCAGCCATAATAAATTGTCCTTAGGTGTGAATGTGTGTGTGGGCCCTGTGATGGCTTGGCAACCTGTCCAGGGTGTCTCCCCGCCTGCCACCCAATGACTGCAGGGATAGGCTCCAGCATCCCCACGACCCTGAGTAAGGATAAGCGGTTTGGATAATAGATGGATGAATGAATGCTCTGTTCTCTCCAACTTTGTTATTCACAATGTAACTTTCTAAGGACACCATACTCTTTCCCTGTGGATGACTAACGTTCACAAACGCCTGGGCGGTGCACTGGTCTCTGAAACGTTGTTTATTACAGTATCGTTGTCCAAAGACATGAGAATGTCTTTCTCAGTGCACATGAACATGAATGTCTGAACGTGCTTCTGGGTTAAAGTGCTCCGGAGTTTTTTTTATGAATTTCACTGTTGAGAAGCTTCTCTCAGAGGTTACTTGTGTGATGGACAGCATTAATAGTAACTTGTAGGCAGGTCCAATCACATGGTAGGCATCAGATAGGAGATTGTACTGAGAGAGGATTAGATGAACACAAATGACAGGTTTTACAAGAGGAACAAGTTTTGCTCTCTAATTACATATCCTGCTGTTCCATGGAAGGATCTTCCTCACTTCCTTGTGGCATCTCACAGGCTGTCCTGACAGTATCACCCTCCAGAGGGGACATCTTTAGTTTGTCCCACTGGGATGCAAGGCTGAACAGCTCACCATATAATGTGCCAACTGTAGCTCTGTAGTCAAACCTAAGCAGACATTTGCTTATTTCTCTGAGAGCTGAGTTGGGGAGCCCATCATCCTTCACTTGAACAAAGCTTCTTGTGTCCAGACAGGCAAAATCTGAGCAACGCTTTGCATTAGCATTTTGCACTCTGGCGTTCTGTTGGCCGATACTCATTATGCTTCCTCCTGTATACTGTTCTGTTCCTCCAATTGTGAATGTGTGCTACCTCTTTCATTACAAACCAAGTGTGTTCTCCTTTTGTCAATCTGATCAGTGTCGCCCCTTCTCTTTCTTTGTGTTGCGCCATGGTTTATGGCAGCACATTGTCTCAGGCTGTTTGAACCCATGCTTTCACAGTTGGGATACTCCGTTCAGTGTCAATGTGCCAATCCCACATGTCTATGGCAGGCAGGCTGCATTGCACACAAAAAAAAAAACATGAGGCAGAAACAACCCCATGCTCTCTCAATACATTAGGCAGGACAGTGCATGTTTTGATTTGCAACAACCCAACTCCAATGAATATACCACAATCACAGGGCTTCAATTAACAGATAAAATAGCTCTTTGTCAAAAGCTTTTGAAATGTCAAAATGGGTCAAGCTTGTTTTTAAAGTGCATGAAGCAATATTTTTGATATCAACAGTGAATCAAATGACTCCCTGTAATGACAGGATTGCTAGTACGGCCGATCACATCAAGAATTAACAGCGGTCAGTCAACAGTTTTCCTGAAGCAGACAGGCTTCGTCTTCTCTTTCAGCTCATATTAGGCATTATCCAGTCTGAAGATGTCACCTCTCCTCCCAATCTGACCATAGAATTTGCATTGTCAGAAGGTGACTTGGAAAATAAACTGTTTCTGGTTTGGATGTGTATATAGCTGAAAAACAGGGGAAGAATGGACAGAATAGTGTAAGAAAGAAAACGAAAGATGGAGGTGCTGAAACCCACCGATGAGGGAGAGGATTGCAGTAAACGTTGGATCAGTTAGAGCCGGCTCAGGTAAAGTCCGGGTGATGGCTGTTTCTGAAATGGAAAAAAAAAAATCACCATTACAGAATATAAAACTAGCATGCAACCAATTCTAATGTGTAAAAAAAAAAATTTTGTATTGTCCCAAAACAACCCTTTAAAATGGTTTGTTTTGTTTTAGTTGCACAGGGACACAACATAAAAGAAAAATAAAAACACTTAAAATGGGACATTGAATGTTTTTCTATAAAATAAAATGAAAAAAAGGGGGGCATGAAATTAAATTTGTGTTTCAATGAAAACAAACAACCTATCAAAATAATGGGAAAACCCCCTGGTCAGCCATTGTGCAGTCAGTAGTGATGGGTGGGTCGGCTTGGGAGCCACCCGAACCCACAGCTTCAAGGGACAGACTGCAATCCAACCTACAGCTGGCAAACGGACAGTTTTGTTTTTTTTAAATACCCCCCCACCCCACCCCAAGAATTTGGCCTGGTTTGCAGGATAATATAAACAGTAGACCACACCATAGGCTTCGGCTACTGGATAGGATTTCTGCTTAGTATTTAGCCATATTGTTGAATCACAGAATAACTATCTTGGCTTACTCTGGGTGTGTGTGTGTGTGTGTGTGTGTGTTACAGATCGAACAGATAAATGCTCATTTGATAGGCTACAAGACTAAAGCCCAAACACACTGAAACTGTCTGACAGGTGCGTTTTAAAGTACACCTATTGTTTGAAGTACACCTAATGGCCGAACGCACACCAAAAGTATTATGAGGTGCATCAAACTGTCTTGACGCACCTACTCAGACCTCGTTTTGATTTTGGAGTGTCAAATGAGGACCCAGCGACCAAAGCTAGTTTTTCTGCAGCCGCAGTACCTAGCTTTATGTGACTTTCACCCACCTGGAGGAAAAATTAAAAGATGAAATGAGATGGCTGGTCCCCAGTGGCTTTACCAGTGCTCTACTCCAGACCAACTGATAAAAGCAGCAGCACGCACCCAACAGTTGCCTTACTGCCTCGTGTAATGTTATAGTTTACTCAAATAGAAATTTATAGAAAATTAATGGGGGTATCTGCAAAGTATACCAACTTGTGTCTCCTTGCATATAAATAGCAACCTTTTCCCAAAATACTCTGGTTCTGTGGTGTTGGCATTTCAAATCTAAAACATACTGATAGAAATGTAACTGACAGACATTTGAAATCTAGGATCCTGGGCTTTAATATTGTAACGTGCATGGATAAGCCGCTCGACTAAGGGTTAGACCCGCCAGCCAGCGGCCAGCGTGTCTTCTTATCCATGCACGTTACAATATTGATGTGTCTTTTTCCTCTCTGTATCTTGGAGTTCCCCCTAAAAACTTATGTAAAGGTGATGCCTATCTCCTGAAAAATTTCCTAGTAGCATCTAAAAAGCTGTCATCAAATGTTGGCTGCAGAGAAATCCCCCAAATATGGACCTTTTTACTAAAATTGTCAATTATATATGCTCCATGTAAAAGATGACTTTTGCCTTTCGTCTACAGAAAGACAAAGGGGAAAAATGAGATTGTCACTTAAAGGAAACTGTTGTTGATCAGGGTTTTTTTTTCCTCGTTAGGCAACATTGCTGAAATCGCTGTGTGATGGCGTATACCTGTATGTCCATCTTTGGTGTCTGATGATAACAAGCAAGATTGTCAGAGGGGGTGGAGCAGCGACTGGGACAGCTCAGAAGAGTGGGGGAATTGCCAGGTACAATTGGGGGGGCATTGAGAAAAAACCCCATAAAAACAAAAGAGCAACCCTGTTTGACATTTTACATATGCAGCAGCACAATATGAATAGAGAAAGCAGGGGGAATATTTCTCATCACTGACTTCTTGCATATAACTGAGCATCTCCTCCCATTGCTCGGCACCTGCTTTCCACACAGTGCAATGCAGTGCTGGAGCAAGCCATGTTTCTTTAAAAGAGGCCCTCGGTGGAAACAAGACCTCATTCTACGTATACGCATTCACTAGAAATGGGGCTTATACGGGCATATTTCACCTAGAGTTGCAAGCAGGACATCTTGCCATTTATTTTTACATTGCATTTAAAGGGAAATTTCACCAATGGTTTTGTGTATGTGCAATCAGTACTGATGAGTAATGTAGTGGATTGAAGCAATTAAGTCCTCACTGTGTATGATATTGATGTTCTCCTGCCCACATAGTATTTTCCACAGTGCCTACACATACCAGAATGCATTGCATGTAAGCTTCTGGATCATTGTCCATAAAATCTTACCATTCAAATTGGGGTCTGATGGATGCTTCTTCATGTTTTTTGGGGGGGTTTTTTGTGTTCACACACAGAGACAAAGAGACACAGAGACACAGAGACACACACACACACACACACACACACACAAACAAACGAACCTAACTAAATGAATTATTTACCATTATCCTCACTTGGTCCTGTCTTGTCAGAAGCACAGATGAACTGCGGTTTTTCAGTGTCAGAGAAAAGGTCAGGGATGCACCAGTGCTGGCACACCTTCCCAGTACTGCCACACACAGCGGGCCCTGAGGGGTTAGACAGAGAGAAGAAGAAAAGGTCAACCACAACCAATGGCCTTATTGTCAAGAAAACATTGTCCATTTTGCCTCTACATATTATTCAACCACAAAGGACAACCTGGGTGAGATCATGACATGCAACGTTATTTTTTTTTAATTAATTATGTTTACTTTTAATTTCCTCTCCCTCTAATGGGGAGTCAAGGTTGTCTAAGTGGTAAACGATAACATAAAACTTGCCCTTAAAAAAAAAAGCAAGCTGTTGAGTTGATAACGATTTTTATATCAAGACAAAAAAAAAATCAGTTTTATAAAAATACAAGGCAAACACTGATGTGCAGCTACATGTGTGCATCTCAAGGGAACATGCAAATAAATAAACATGACATTGAATTGTGTGTAATATGGGGAAGTGCCCTTTAGAAAGAAAAAAAAAATCTGCTGACTGACAGTGCCAAATCATACCATGTGGCTGAAGGATGGGGTGAGCGAGGACCAGTTCCCCCGGAGGGACGATGCCGGTTCTGAGGACTTGGAAGTGACTACCATTGTGTTTGTTGGCACTGCAGACAGACCGGGTGACCTCTTCTGTCCAGAACACCCGCCCCTGAGATTTAACAAGGCTACTTAAACTTCCAATTGACCAGTTATCCATTTCATTCAAGGCAGGCATTTGTAAAGTTATTCTCTCTGACATTCTTTTACTACCATCATGAGGACCAGGGCCCTCATAATGTACAAGTCATACCAAACACCAAAGCAGAGAACTTGTTCACCAAGGCTTGGTTTGAGAGCGTTTCATTGGGCTCCATTGTCCGGTTTGGACGATGGGGGAGAATAAATCATCGTAGACTCATCAATTAAAAGCTGGAACAACAACCAACCATAGCTAACGATTTGGAAGTTATCAAGCATGGCTGGAAGGGGTCTTGGCTGAAACAGGTGAGCGCAAGTTGAAATCAACTTCCCAATCTCTCATCCCAACTATTTTTACCTCCACTTACATAAATAAAATATTTTTGAGCAATATCTAGGGAGGGTAGGTCCAGTGTGATACGGTTTCTAAATTATGATGTTAACTAATATATTTTCCAACTATAGGCCTCGTAAAGTCAGCTATACACATCTTTCCCTCATCAAAACTGGGAGAATACCGTCTGCATTTTCATCCTTTTAATTCAGCGCTATTATTTATTAGCATTTTTTTCCCCATTGGATACATTGCTAACTCAAAATGATGGGTGAGTTAGCCACCTGGGGTTAGCATTAAAGTTTTGTTAAAAAATAATTTGAGTGTGATTTTTTTACCTTGAAAGTTAGGGTGAAGCAAAAAAAAACAAAAACAAAAAACAATCAGGATAAAATGTTTGTGTGATGTGGAGAGAAAATAGCTGAAGGCTTTTTGGCCTTTAACTACTGTAGGCTTCATTGTGGCCTAGAAGCTAGGCTAAGTGCAACATAAATAGCTGCTTTTGTAGCCTTGGAAAAGCACGTAAGGCAATTTGAGATGTATTTAGGCGGCACGGTGGTTAGCGTGGTTGCCTCACAGCAAGAAGGTCCTGGGTTCGAGCCCCAGGGTAGTCAAACCTTGGGGGTCGAACCCAGGTCATCCTCTGTGTGGAGTTTGCATGTTCTCCACGTGTCTGCGTGGGCTTCCTCCGGGTGCTCCGGTTTCCTCCCACAGTCCAAAGACTTGTAGGTCAGGTGAATCGGCCATACTTAAATTGTCCCTAAGTGTGAATGTGTGTGTTGGCCCTGTTATGGCCTGTCCAGGGTGTCTCCCCGCCTGCTGCCCAATGACTCCTGGGATAAGCTCCAGCATCCCCGCGACCCCGAGAACAGGATAAGCGGACTGGATAATGGATGGATACATTGCAGACAAGAGGAAGGAAAACAAGCTGGCCCCTCTTCTCAGCCCAGAAATGTTAGAACCTCTCCGTTTGTACCTCAAACACAGCCAGTCCGACAGGCCGGTCCAGGTAACCATTAGACTCCACCACCGTCTTCCGGTAACGGCCCTGGAAGTCAACCCTGGAGATGGTCCGCATCCCTCGGTCAGCCCAGTACAGCAACTGACGAGTCACATCTACAAATACATTTTTTTAACACATCTGTTATATAAACTGCTGCCAGACAATGATGCATGCTGTAGGTAATATCGACAGTCTATTTAATATCTAATGCAAAGCACACTGCAATGCATTTTAATGTGTGCTATATAGGACTGGATTGATTGAGCATGCTAACCAGTAGTTAGTGTGAAGTTCTGTTGCAAATATGCTAGTGTTAACCAGGTTAGGTGTCAATACATCTCAACATAATTTAATTTTTGGCTTTTAAATTATAAAAGAGAACATATGACAAAGATCAAGACTCAATTTCCAGTATAGTTTTGCTTAGTAAAACAGATAGGCTTTATGGTTGAGAGGAACACAGCGTTTAACAATATGATATAACCAACAGAGAACTCCAAAACCAACCAAATTTATACAGAAGTCTAAAACTTAACCACAGACTCAAGAGAAGTGTAGACATACCCAGACAGACAGCCACAGGGTTGTGTATTGAGGAAATAACAAGTGACATCCGATCTTGGCCGTCCAAGCTCGCCCTCTCAATCTTTGGGGAGTTGCCGCTCTCTGACCAAAACAGCAACCTAAGAAAATAGCTGAAGTCAGATTGAGCTCACACTGCTCTGCTTTTTTAAATTAGAATCAGATGATAGTGGAGTGAGTTTACACACAGGGAATGCAAATTGGTGTGTTGACTTTTACGAGACACTGGTATCAAGTTAATTGGGGAGTGACTGCAAGGCGAACTGGAGCTGGCCATTTCAAGAAAAGCATTATTCAAGTGCCCAATAGCAATTACATGTTTCTTTATTTTCTTAAATTTGTCCATGTATCCATTATCTACATGGGATGTATACTTTAAAATTTTTGGAAACTTTTCATACTTCCTACATGTAGAGATGGTGCAGGGCAATGCGGCTGAAAATGGTATCACAATTAAAATTCTATTCTGCCAATAAAAGTTATAAAAATATTTGTAAAGGTACCATTTCAGTCAAGTTTAATGGGTTAATTTTGTTCCTGGATGAAAAATGACAAGTTAAGAAGATTAAATGCCATTTCCTGAATCTGTACATAGCTACCATTTCTGAGGTGCTCAGATAGTACAATGGAGTAATATGTAGGATGAACAGATTTTTAAAATCCCAAACCGGGACCCTAAAAAGTATACCGCACGTTCGTGCACGTGCACATGCATACGCACGTGCTCAAAAGCTTGTCTGTCTCGCCGGACAGGATATATTGAAGGATTTTTATCCCCTCCCACTAAAAAATTTTACAGATATTTGTTGGGACAATCTCGGTCAAGCTGGAATGTCTGGTCACCCTAGTAATATGACAACATCTAAACAGTTCATATCCTGATGAGCTCAGCTGGGTTGGCAATGTTATTTCCTCACCATTGCAGATAATGACCCCTACGTCTAGTATTACTGCATCTGGGCTACTTGAAGTGGTTGTTGGCCTTCCTTGTTATGCACTGGGTTTGCTTTTCTCCACCTACCTACCAGAGCAATGAATTAAAGTTTTAAACTTTTTCTGGTTTTGTCCATGTGTCAACTCAATAAAAATTCTTGACAGCAAATCAGCATTCCAAAAAAGAAAATGAGAAGACCATATAAGTAAGACGTGTCGTATGAGATGACACAATGACCCCCCCCCCACACACACACACATACACACATACACACACACAGGCAACACCTCTACACATGTGGGAATCTGAGGGTATATTGTAATGTTAATACCAGAAAGCCATTAATATTACTGGCTGTAAAGTGACAGCAGCTCTTTTACAGTGTTGATGTTGATTAGTGATCAGTATGTAAAGTGGGCTTTTAAACATGGTTATTCATTTTAACAAGCATCAGCAATAAACCTATTTTGTAATTAAAAAACAACAGTACATCATTTTTGACTCCTCATTTTTGACAGTGGAGTCAAAAATGATGGCATAACGCCATATTCTGCGGAGAAAACCGCTCACCCTGACAAACATAGCAGCAAGGTAGTCCAGGTTCACAGAGGCCATCATGTGACCTAGAGGTCACAGGTTTGATTCCCCACAACAGCTAATGTGCCAATTTATCTCAGCAATGTGTCTTGTTGTACTAGCTTTGAAGGAGACCCTGAACAGTGGCTCTATCAAGCGTCAACAGCCTGTTCCTGCTCACCCTAGAAAAGGTTCCACAGCAACTGCGGTAGGCTTGTCCAGCCCTGCGATAAGCAGTCGCTGTGCCGAGCCATCCAGCAGGGCAACGTTGATAGAGCCAGCCTCCCTATCAGTCCAGTACAAGAGGAGGTGAATCCAGTCCACTGCCAGACCCGACACTGAACCCTGACCTTTAAGCACCAGCACAGGCTTCTGGGGTTTTCCATCCATGGAGACCCTGGGGAAAGAACCACTGGTGAATGGTTAGAACATAACATCTGATTTGGAAGACGGTTTCATCCAAAGTGCAACACATCATAGACTACTTAAACATAGCTTATAAAGCTTAATATTGTCAAAACCTGAACGGTGAGAGGTCATGGGTACCAAAAACTTCCTGACCTCTATATCTCTGATCTGTGCATTGTATTGTCCTTTTCAAAAGTGCTTTGTAAGGAACCTGAGTGTTTTATGTATATAAACTTCACACAAAAAGTAAGGAAATTTGTGTTTGGTAGATTACTTCTTTGTTGTAACAATGCTTCGTGGCAATAAATCTTATATCAGGCACCTGATTGTCAGCACCTGGGGTACCAGAAGCTCAAAACAAGAGTCAATAGCAACTGCAAAATAAGCTGTTTGGCATTGGCAGAGAAGATTTGGCAAATTTTTCATGGGCGCAACCCACATCTGCTGCTCATCCCACAAATGCATGTTCCTTACAAATGTGGCGCCATTTAAAAGGGAAATAAACAGGCTTTCCAACGGCATAAGATTTATTGCCAAGAAGCATTGTTACAACAAAGAAATAATCTACCAAACACAAATTTCCTTACTTTTTGTGCCAAGTATATATATATATATATATATATATATATATATATATATATAGTATAGATAGATAGATAGATAGATAGATAGATAGATAGATAGATAGATACAGTGCACCCGGAAAGTATTCACACCCCTTCACTTTCCCCACATTTTGTTATGTTACAGCCTTATTCCAAAATGGATTAAATTCCTTTTTTTCTCTCATCAATCTACACACAATACCCCATAATGGCAAAGTGAAAAAGGTTTTGTAGAAATTTTTGCAAATTTATTAAAAATAAAAAACTGAAATATTGCATGTACATAAGTATTCACACCCTTTACTCAGTACTTGGTTGAGGCACCCTTTGCAGCGATTACAGCCTCAAGTCTTCTTGGGTATGAAGCTTCAAGCTTGGCACACCTATATTTGGGGTATTTCTCCCATTCTTCTCTGCAGATCCTCTCGAGCTCTGACCAAGAACCCAATGGTCACTCTGACAGAGCTCCAGTGTTCCTCTGTGGAGATGGGAGAACCTTCCAGAAGGACTACCATCTCTGCAGCACTCCACCAATCAGGCCTTTATGGTAGAGTGGCCAGATGGAAGCCTCTGCTCAGTAAAAGGCACATGACAGCCCGTTGGAGTTTGCCAGAAAGCACCTAAAGGACTCTCAGACCATGAGAAACAAGATTCTCTGGTCTGATGAAACCAAGATTGAACTCTTTGGTCTGAATGCCAAACGTCACATCTGGAGGAAACCAGGCACCTCTCATCACCTTGCTAATACCATCCCTACAGTGAAGCATGATGGTGGCAGCATCATGCTGTGGGGATGTTTTTCAGCGGCAGGAACTGGGAGACTAGTCAGGATCGAGGGAAAGATGAATGGAGCAAAGTACAGAGAGATCCTTGATGTAAACCTGCTCCAGAGCGCTCAGGACCTCAGACTGTGTCGAAGGTTTACCTTTCAACACGACAAAGACCCTAAGCACACAGCCAAGACAACGAAGGAGTGGCTTCAGGACAAATCTATGAATGTCCTTGAGTGGCCCAGCCAGAGCCCAGACTTGAAACCCATTGAACTTCTCTGGAAAGACCTGAAAATAGCTGTGCAGCGACGCTCCCCATCTAACCTTACAGAGCTCGAGAGGATCTGCAGAGAAGAATGGGAGAAATACCCCAAATATAGGTGTGCCAAGCTTGAAGCTTCATACCCAAGAAGACTTGAGGCTGTAATCGCTGCAAAGGGTGCCTCAACCAAGTACTGAGTAAAGGGTGTGAATACTTATGTACATGCAATATTTCAGTTTTTTATTTTTAATAAATTTGCAAATATTTCTACAAAACCTTTTTTTGCTTTGTCATTACGGGGTATTGTGTGTAGATTGATGAGAAAAAAAGAAATTTAATCCATTTTGGAACAAGGCTGTAACATAAAATGTGGGGAAAGTGAATGGGTGTGAATACTTTCCGGATGCACTGTAGATAGATAGATAATATTAAGAACATTAATAAGCAGCAAACAACTATTTGCAATGTAAAGAGATGGTGTAGTAATGGCATCCTGAGCAGAGAATTGAAGTCACACTCCCTCTGTGTGTTGTAATCGGAGCTTCTGTTCATTGTTGTGGAAGCCGGTCCGGCCGAGCGGGCACATTAGTACATGTGAGAAACGTTTGCCCTTCCCGCATTCATACAGAGACTAAGAGAGTGACCTCCCAGACAGCATTGGAAAAGAAATGGCAGAGTGTACTTCGAAGCTTTCAGCTGAAGCCAGTCTTTCTCCACTGAAGAAACCACATTCTTTGGCTAAAAAAATTGGTTTGGTCCATCCGGGTAGCATAGTGGTCTATTCCATTGCATACCAACACGGGGATCACTGGTTCGAATCCCCGTGTTGTTACCTCCGGCTTAGTCGGGCATCCCTACAGACACAATTGGCCGTGTCTGCAAGTGGGAAGCCGGATGTGGATATGTGTCCTGGTTGCTGCACTAGCGCCTCCTCTGATTGGTCGGGGCACCTGTTTGGGGGGAGGGGGAACTGGGGAGAATACCGTGATCTTCCCACATGCTACGCGCCCCTGGCGAAACTCCTCACTGTCAGGTGAAAAGCAGCAGCTGGTAACTCCACATGTGTCGGGGGAAGCATGTGGTAGTCTGCAGCCCTCCCCGGATCAGCACAGGGGGTAGAGCAGCAACCAGGATGGCTCGGAAGAGTGAGGTAATTGGCCAGGAACAATTGTTTTTCTTTCCCTTTTGTATGTGTTTAATTGGGAGAGTACTGCTGGCGTTATGTGTGGCTGCTGCTTCTCCCTCTCATAGCCCCCCCTTCTCATCCCCCCTGTATGTTTGTGCTATGTTTATCTGTTATCTTCTTTCGCCACCGTTTATTGTAAAGTGACTTTGAGTGTTAGAAAAGGCCTATATAAGTTTGATTAATTATTATTATTAAATTTTGAAAAAAAAGAAAAGAAAAGAAAGATTTGGTTTGGTTTAAGATGCTGGTGCTCTAGTGCGACATCTAGTGGGGCTGAATATCATCCATACCAACTTCATGGGATCGGAGTGCCTCTTTTGGAACCCAGACCCAATTAAAACAATGGCGGCCAGAATTTAGAAATTGTGTTGACAAAAATTTCATTGAGAATTTACTGAGAAACTTAGCTGAATCAAGAGTTAATACACTTTTTCACCAGTGGATTGACTTTTCCACGATCTCTCCACAAGTTTTAGCTCAATTTCAATGCCATAAAAAAACACAAAAAAAAAACTATTTTTAGAGTTGCCACTGACAAAGTGCGTTTTAACACATTGTGTATATATATATATATATATATATATATATAAACAGCTAATGATTGCTTATGGCATGAAACAGGCTTGTATTGTCTCAAAGAATTTACGTGACTCACTGGATTATTTTGCTCAGATGTTGAGCACTTTCCCTACCATTGAGTGTTTCTTTTAACAAAGTTATAAATTTATATATATATATATATATATATATATATATATATATATATATATATATATATACACTACCGTTCAAAAGTTTGGGATCACATTGAAATGTCCATATTTTTGAAGGAAAAGCACTGTACTTTTCAATGAAGATAACTTTAAACTAGTCTTAACTTTAAAGAAATACACTCTATACATTGCTAATGTGGTAAATGACTATTCTAGCTGCAAATGTCTGGTTTTTGGTGCAATATCTACATAGGTGTATAGAGGCCCATTTCAAGCAACTATCACTCCAGTGTTCTAATGGTACAATGTGTTTGCTCATTGGCTCAGAAGGCTAATTGATGATTAGAAAACCCTTGTGCAATCATGTTCACACATCTGAAAACAGTTTAGCTCGTTACAGAAGCTACAAAACTGACCTTCCTTTGAGCAGATTGAGTTTCTGGAGCATCACATTTGTGGGGTCAATTAAACGCTCAAAATGGCCAGAAAAAGAGAACTTTCATCTGAAACTCGACAGTCTATTCTTGTTCTTAGAAATGAAGGCTATTCCATGCGAGAAATTGCTAAGAAATTGAAGATTTCCTACACCGGTGTGTACTACTCCCTTCAGAGGACAGCACAAACAGGCTCTAACCAGAGTAGAAAAAGAAGTGGGAGGCCGCTTTGCACAACTGAGCAAGAAGATAAGTACATTAGAGTCTCTAGTTTGAGAAACAGACGCCTCACAGGTCCCCAACTGGCATCTTCATTAAATAGTACCCGCAAAACACCAGTGTCAACATCTACAGTGAAGAGGCGGCTGCGGGATTCTGGGCTTCAGGGCAGAATGGCAAAGAAAAAGCCATATCTGAGACTGACCAATAAAAGAAAAAGATTAAGATGGGCAAAAGAACACAGACATTGGACAGAGGAAGACTGGAAAAAAGTGTTGTGGACGGATGAATCCAAGTTTGAGGTGTTTGGATCACAAAGAAGAACGTTTGTGAGACGCAGAACAAATGAAAAGATGCTGGAAGAATGCCTGACGCCATCTGTTAAGCATGGTGGAGGTAATGTGATGGTCTGGGGTTGCTTTGGTGCTGGTAAGGTGGGAGATTTGTACAGGGTAAAAGGGATTCTGAATAAGGAAGGCTATCACTCCATTTTGCAACGCCATGCCATACCCAGTGGACAGCGCTTGATTGGAGCCAATTTCATCCTACAACAGGACAATGACCCTAAACACACCTCTAAATTGTGCAAGAACTATTTAGAGCAGAAGCAGGCAGCTGGTATTCTATCGGTAATGGAGTGGCCAGCGCAGTCACCAGATCTGAACCCCATTGAGCTGTTGTGGGAGCAGCTTGACCGTATGGTACGCAAGAAGTGCCCATCCAACCAATTCAACTTGTGGGAGCTGCTTCTGGAAGCGTGGGGTGCAATTTCTCCAGATTACCTCAACAAATTAACAGCTAGAATGCCAAAGGTCTGCAATGCTGTAATTGCTGCAAATGGAGGATTCTTTGACGAAAGCAAAGTTTGATGTAAAAAAAATCTTATTTCAAATACAAATCATTATTTCTAACCTTGTCAATGTCTTGACTCTATTTTCTATTCATTTCACAACATATGGTGGTGAATAAGTGTGACTTTTCATGGAAAACACAAAATTGTTTGGGTGATCCCAAACTTTTGAACGGTAGTGTATATATACGATGTGAAAGTCAGTCTATGTTTTAAATACTGTATTTAAGCTACTCATCAACTTTTGCAAGCTTTAATTTAAACTAAGACAAACCATTGCACACATACAAATTCTAAGGCCCCACTGTGATGGTTTCACCTGCTGTTTTTTATATTTTTTATATTTTTATATTGCTCAATCCATCTTCAGCAGATTTGATGCTGTGTTTCCATTACTTTCACAAAATTATAATTTTCCATAACATTTCCAAGGCCGGAAAATTGTATTTTCAAATATTTGACTTTTCCAGTTTTTTCATGACCGTATGAACCCTGTGATTCTTCTAACTAGGTTTTAACACAGTGCGATGATGTTGCAGATTTATTTGAAATTAAGTCTATACATTTTGTATCTGCGCTTTATCACTGAATGTGCAGTAAGAATTTTGAGATCTCATGTTGGGGTTTCAGTGTGGCACACCCACACCTTTTGGTGACAAGATGTTTTTAGCCATCAGCCATGCTGTCTATTCTTTGATACTAAATCCAAGGTTTCCGACATCTCGAACAAGACAAACAAATAGCAGATGGAACAAATGTGTTCTGTCGTGGAAATATCACCAGCAACAAAAGCCTTCCCGCTCTAAACGTTTTTGTTAAACTTGCTTAAATGTGTGACATAAATGTTAATATTAATTAATCCTAAGGAATGTTTTTGTTAAGTAGACGGCATGTCTCTATTGGATTTAAAGAAAAACATGAGCACATTAAGAGCAACATCTGCTGAAAAGTCATGTGACCTTGTGCTGTACTAGTCCATGGCAACGGTTTTCCGAATGAAGTTTTTTTTTTCAATGTAAAGTTGATTATCACTCTTCATCTTGGTTTTCTAATCTTTTAAAAGGTCATGTTGTCTGACCTGTACAGTTTTTCTTTCCTTCCATGTCCCTTTACCTCGAGAGAAAACCAACCAAACTCAGGTACCAGAGCCACAACTTGACAATATGTGTAGCTCTGTGAACAAACAACAAAATATGAGACGGTGCCTCATTTGCATGCTGGATAGAATGGTTCCAGGTAGCATTTACTTACCTATATATAAATCCATGTCTCTGCCGGGCCAAGTACAGCGTGTGACTGGCAGCTATGGCGGCCATGGGCCCTGGTCCTCGCAAATGAGCGGCCAGTTCTGTGTACTCAGCTCCAGTGGTACTGATCCACCGCACACCTTCAGAACTGCTAAAAACCAACCGGGCCTCTTCTCCTAGAAAGACATGCAAAAAAAAACAACCCAAGAACACCATTAGGTCCCGTTTCTTTCATTACGCAATGATCCTATGGATCACTGTTCTTCCTAAAACATCTAGGCTCTACACACAATCATTTCAGCACTGTATGATGGTTAACATCACATATTTACACTACGTAAAAATGGAAGCAAAACTGCTTTGTTATACAGCACAGGTGGAGATTTTACAGTCATGTCACCAAAATTCCTCCATGAGGAACCTGTTCCTTTGAAAAGACTGGCACCAAAGGACCCTGAAAATAACAGCAAAAGAACAACTTCCACCAGGCTGGAATTGCATCTACACATACGGGCTTTCTTTCTGTGACTGGTTCAACACTCACACCTCTTTGTTTCAACAAGAACATGGAAAAAAAAAAAAACCCGATTCCAGCCGATAAATGACTTGACCTAAACCTATCAGTTGTGACCAAGATAATGTACACGCAATGTCCCGGAATCAATGGACTGCAACACAAAGCAAGTGAGCATGACAGCTTAAGAGTTTGTTTACCAGTCCTTTCACAGGGCTCTTAGGTTTCTATAATTAATGGTTAACTGAATACAAAGGGACCTGTCTGAACTGGAGGGGCTTGATTGATGGGTGTTGAGAAGCACCACCGCCTTGTGAAAATTTCAGTTGGCCTTGGCTGCTTTATCCATAAAAAAAGGCTATGACGCAATGCTCTGATGCCGCACTCATAGTATACTCAGACTTTATAATAAGCACCTTCAGAGATTTTGATCAATAGCTCCCCCTTTGGGTTTTAATAGAGCCAAACAACTTCAGTAAGGTGTATGTATTGTTAACATCTTTCCCCTGAGATATATATGAATAGTCTGCACTGATGAAAATTAATGGTTTGTGATTTCACATAGCAGTCCAACTTAATACGTTTCATGACCACTCTCATAAAGCACAGTCATTTAACTGTTTAAGAGCGCTGGCTAAGTTTACAAATGGCAAGCTTCTGCAAGTCTTCAGTGTTTGAGTTGATAATCTCTAGTCTTGGGCTCTAATAATTTCTAGTTGTGGGTCTGAACCAACTAAAACATGCGGTGAGAAGTGGCCACCTCACAACCTTTCTGTTAGGGTTTGTGGAAGACCCCAAGCGCACGACACCAGACAGAGATGGGGTTAGCCAAAAACTGGCGTACTTTATTCCTTACGCGTACAAATAGTCAAACATAGGAAGGCAATGAGCGACAAAGAAAAAACGGAAAGCTCAAGGGGGAAAAAAGCTCGCAGGTAATCCAAATCGGGACACGGCAGGAAACTTCCACAGGGAAACTTTGCAAGGTAAAAACATGAACCAAGGACTGGGATGAGTTTGTAGAGAAAAGGACCGTGGGAAGAGAGTGGCCGCTACTGCGGGTGCGGGGAGGTTACAACACGAACTGACAACGGGCACGTGGGAGGCCACCAAACTTAAGCCCAGCCCTGATGACTAAGCCCGGCCCTGACGAGCCGATTGGCTGCCGGCGCGGGGTGGGCGGGCCACGGCGCGGGTTGAGCGAGCCATAACAGTACCCCCCTCCACGGGAGCAACCAGGCGACTTGCCCCGCTTCTCGGGATGGGAATGATGGAACTCAGTGAGCAGCCCAGGGTCCAGGATGAGCTGGCGGGAGACCCAGCTACCTTCCTCCGGACCGTAGCCCTCCCAGTCCACCAAATACTGGAACCCCCGTCCTCGGCGCCGGACGTCCAGCAGCCGGCGGACTTTCCACTGGGGGTGCCCATCCACGATCTCAGGGGGAGGCGGAGCCGGGGCCGGAGGCATCAGAGGACTGTGGGAGACAGGCTTAACCCGAGACACATGAAACACGGGATGGGTCTTCAAGGAAGCCGGAAGCTTAAGACTCACCGCCGCGGGGCTGAGAACCTTCCTGATCTCAAAGGGCCCGACAAACTGGGGGTTCAGCTTCTTCGCGGTGGACTGAAGCGGGAGATCCTTCGAGGACAGCCACACCCTTTGGCCTGGTTGGTACATAGGTGCTGGGGACCGGCGTCGGTTGGCTCCCCGACCGGCGCGCTCAGCTGCCTGGAACAGAGCAGCTCTGGTCACCTCCCAGACGCGACGACACCGGTTCAGATGGGCCTGCACGGAGGGAACCGCCACTTCCAACCCCTGCGCAGCAAAGAGAGGGGGCTGGTAGCCCAGGGACACCTCAAAAGGTGAGAGGCCGGTGGCAGAGCTGACCAGGGAGTTGATGGCATACTCGACCCAGGGGAGGAACCGGCTCCAGGAGCTGGGCTTCTTGGCGGCCACGCACCGGAGGGGAGACTCCACGCTCTGGTTCATCCTCTGTCTGTCCGTTAGTCTGTGGGTGATAGCCAGAGGAGAGACTAACAGAGGCATCCAACCCCTTACAAAAGGCCTGCCATACCTAGGAGACGAACTGGGGCCCTCGGTCCGAGACGACGTCCAGGAGAAGGCCGTGGAGACGGAAGACGTGGCTCGTCAGGAGGTCCGCCGTCTCAGAAGCCGATGGGAGTCTGGGGAGGGCCACCAGGTGCACTCCCTTACTGAAGCGGTCCACCACTGTCAGGATCACAGTGTTACCCTGGGAGGGAGGCAGTCCGGAGACAAAATCTAATGCCACATGGGACCAGGGCCGGCTTGGAGTTGGGAGGGGCTGCAGCAGACCCGCGGGTGCCTGGTGAGAGGCCTTGTTGTGAGCACAGACGGAGCAGGCCCCTACGAAGTCCCTGACGTCGTTCTTCATGGTGGGCCACCAGAAACGCCGAGCCAGAAAGGTGAAGGTGCGGTGGACACCCGGGTGGCAAGCAAACTGACTGGCATGGCCCCACTGGAGAACCCGGGGCCGGACTGCGTCCGGGACGAATAGGCGGCGTGGAGGGACGTGGCTCAGGGCGGGATGGGAGCGCAACGCCTGCCTGACCACGGTCTATATGCCCCAGGTAACCACGCCAACCACCCTGGACTCAGGAAGGATGGGAGTCAGCTCTTCTGTAGCTGGCTCCCTCCTCGGGTGTTGTCGGGACAGGGAGTCTGCCTTCGTGTTGCGGGACCCAGGGCGATAAGTCAGCATGAAGTCAAACCGACTGAGGAAGCTGGCCCACCGTGCCTGCCGACCATTGAGGCGCTTGGTTGCCCGGATGAACGTCAAGTTCTTATGATCCGTCCAGATGGTGAACGGCTGTTCCGCCCCCTCCAGCCAATGGCGCCAATCCTCCAGAGCAGCCACCACTGCCAGCAGCTCCCGGTTCCCGACATCGTAGTTCTCCTCGGCGGGGAGGAACCGGCGAGAGAAGAAGGCGCATGGATGGACCTTCTGGTCAGATGCTGACCGCTGGGAGAGGACAGCCCCCAACCCGGTGTCCGAAGCGTCCACCTCTATGATGAACTGCCTCTTGGGGTCGGGGTGGAGCAGGATCGGGGCGCTGGTGAACCTCTCCTTGAGGAACTGGAACGCAGAGCGGGCAGCCGGGGACCAGATGAACAGCTGGGAGGGGGAGGTCAGCCTGGTGAGAGGTTCTGCCACGCAGCTGTAGTTCCGGATGAACCTCCGATAGAAGTTCGCAAACCCGAGGAAGCTCTGTAATTCCTTCCGTGATGTGGGATCGGGCCAGTCCACCACAGCCTGGATCTTGCGGGGGTCGGCCCGGGTCTGTCCCCTCTCAACGACGAAGCCCAGGTAGTCAACGGAAGGGGAATGGAACCGGCACTTCTCTGCCTTGACGAAGAGCCGGTTACGGAGGAGACGTTCGAGTACCCGGCGGACATGCTGGACATGTTCCTCGAGGGTCCTGGAGAAGATGAGGATGTCATCGAGGTACACCACCACAAACTCGTTGAGCATGTCGCGGAGAATGTCATTCATGAGAGCCTGGAATACCGCCAGGGCGTTGGTGAGGCCGAACGGCATGACCAGGTACTCATAATGACCCTGGGGCGTCTTAAAGGCTGTCTTCCACTCGTCCCCCTTCCGGATCCGGACCAGATGATAGGCACACCGGAGGTCCAGCTTAGTGAAGACTGTAGCCTGGGTGAGGGGCTCAAGGGTGGAACTCATGAGAGGAAGGGGGTACTTGTTTTTGTTGGTTATCTCATTGAGTTGGCGATAGTCAATGCAGGGTCGGAGGCCCCTGTCCTTCTTCACGAAAAAGAATCCAGCTGCCACCTGGGAGGACGAGGGCCGAATGAGCCCCGCTGCCAAGGACTCGGAGATGTACTCGTCCATCGCAGCTTTCTCGGGGATGGTCAGACTGTACAGACGACTGCTGGGAAGGGGTGCCCCAGAGTGGAGGTCGATAGCACAGTCATAAGGCCGATGAGGAGGAAGAGATTGGGCCCGGGTCTTGCTGAAAACCTCACCTAACTCATGATACTCAGGGGGAACAGAGGAGAGGTCGGGAGGCAGGGTACTAGGGGCACATCGGGGGGATGGGGCGGGAGCAGCCTGGAGACATTGGACATGACAGGAGGAGCTCCACTCCATGATGGTACCGGAGGCCCAGGCGATGTGTGGCTCATGCTGCACGAACCAGGGGCGCCCTAGGATCACAGGGACTAACGGTGACTGGATGATGTAGAACCGAAGTCTCTCCACATGGTTACCTGCTATGGTCAGAGACACAGGGTGGGTGCGTTGGGTGACGCTGGCCAGGCAGCGCTCGTCCAGCGCGAAGGCCTCCGTGGGCTTCTCCAGCGTCTCTAGCGGGATGTTAGCCTGGGCAGCAAACTCCGAGTCCAGGAAACACTCATCAGCCCCCGAGTCGAGGAGTGCACCCACCGTGAGCCGCTGGTCATCCCAGGCCAGGGTAACGCTAACTAGATGGTTCTGTGGGGCAGGACGGCGGGAACAGGAAAGTCGGCTCACTAGGATCTCCCGGGACCCCAGGTGAGCCTAGTCTTTTGGCCAAGTGGGGCAGCCGCTGATCAGATGTCCCTTCTGGCCACAGTAGAGGCATTGACCCGCCTTGAACCGGGCCTCCCGTTCGGCCGGACTAAGGCGCGTGCACCCCAGCTGCATAGGTTCCTCCCCCATCGTGGTCTGGGGCGCGGGGGGAGAAACGGCCACAGGGAAAGTGGGGCGAACAGGAGTGGGGATCCTGTTAGGAGTGCTGGACGACTGGGGAATGGACGGGGATCCACACAGGGCTCGCTCGCGCCTCCTCTCCTGGAGGCGTCCGTCAATGCGGATGGCGAGCTTGATCAGGTCCTCGAGGGAGGTGGGCTCCTCCCGGGTGGCTAGCTGGTCCTTGACAGCCTCGCTGAGGCCTCTCCGGAAGGTGACCCGAAGTGACCGGTCATTCCAGCCGCTCTCAGCTGCGGCCAGCCTAAACTCCACCGAATAGTCTATGACACTGCCCCTGCCCTGCTGGATACTGCTCAGCCGAGCACCAGGGTCCTGGCCACCGACTGGATGGTGGAAAACCTTCCGTAGTTCCGCCTTAAAGGACTCATAGGTGAGGCAGAAACTGGCCTTCATGGACCAGGAAGCAGTGGCCCACTGAGCTGCTTGGCCTGTGAGCAGGTTGGTCACATAAGCGACCCGGGCAGCATCAGACGTGAACATGCTGGGTTGGTGCAGGAAGACCAGCTCACACTGCATGATGAACGTGGCACAGGTCTCAAAGTCGCCATCAAACGGTCGTGGGCTAGAGAGGCAGGGCTCCCAGGGAACTGGGTTGAGCCCCACAGGGTTAACCGGGGCAGCGGGCCCAAGGGGCGGGTTACCCACGACTCCAGGGGCAGGCCGGCTCGGCGGCTGGCTGGTGAGAGCCGCCATGATGGTTTGCAACTGCCGCAGGATCTCTGCTTGTTGGCTCGCCAATGCCGCCTGCTGCCTCGTTAGGTTACCCACACAGGCCTGGAGGGGCGGGACCCGAGTCTGATGATCTCTCACCGCGGCGGAGTTTGCCTCTAGCTGCTGGGTGTGGGAGTTAGTCAGTTGGATCTATTCGATGAGAGCCGCTCGAAGCGGGCTGGCCGGTACGCTCTCTGTGTCGGCTGGGGTCGTCATGGTCAGTTCGTACTGTTAGGGTTTGTGGAAGACCCCAAGCGCACGACACCAGACAGAGATGGGGTTAGCCGAAAACTGGCGTACTTTATTCCTTACGCGTACAAATAGTCAAACATAGGAAGGCAATGAGCGACAAGGAAAAAACGGAAAGTCCAAGGGGGAAAAGGCTCGCTGGTAATCCAAACGGGAACACGGCAGGAAACTTCCATGGGGAAACTTTGCAAGTGAAAAACATGAACCAAGGACTGGGATGAGTTTGTAGAGAAAAGGACCGTGGGAGGAGAGTGGCCGCTACTACGGGTGCGGGGAGGTTACAACACGAACTGACAACAGGCACGTGGGAGGCCACCAAACTTAAGCCCAGCCCTGACGAGCCGATTGGCTGCCGGCACGGGGTGAGCGAGCCATAACACTTTCCTCTACTATCTTTGTTTGGTTTCAAAGTGTGAGCCCACCTTTTTCCTGCATTAAACACCAAGACTGTCCTGGAACAGAAGTGTAGGCTGTTTTGGGGATGTTAATGGCATTCAGACCAGAGCAGTCACTAAGAGAGATGGGTAAACAGATTGCGCCGTCTATTTTCTGTGGTATTGGTACAAGTATAAATAGTTTTCTAATATCTACAGCTGCAATCAGTATTGTCACAAATCAAGCTACAATAACACTGATATACTTTAAGCCAACAACAATGTTGGTGGTGATGGGAGGGGAACTGTACAGTTATCTGCTCCACTATGCATGTGGCTTTGATTGCATTTTACTCAACATGGAAGTGAAGGAGGGTTTTTTGTTTTGTTTTTATGATGATGATGAAAACTGCTGGCAGTATAATCGCATACACAGAAAATATAGGCTTAAAGTGTAAAGTTTTGCTTCCTGAGCACAAGGCTGCTGCTGGCCTGGTTAGGGTTTCTACGACAATTGGTTAAAGAGGCATATCTCAAAAGTAGGAAAACACACCACAGAAGTTGAGCAAAATACTACAAGCCAGTATGAAATGGGGTGATAAAGGGGGGGCGAGAGCAGATTTGTCACCGAGGTTCAGATCTGGCCAACTCTGGTAGATGGCAGGTTCTCCAAGTGGCTTTAAAGGAGACTTTTGGTATACTAGAACTACTCCTTTCTGTAAACCTGCTAATACCAATATCAGACTTGCATTTCAGCCACATTTTGGCTAACAACTTATCATAAAGTTGTAGCCAGCAGCTTACCTTTGGCCTTGCATTCCCCAGTCTTTGGGCTCATCTGGTACCCATCATGGCAGACACAGGAGAAGTGGCCATTAACGTGAACACACAACTGACTGCACACGTCGCTGTCAAGACAGCTGTCAATTACTAGAGGACAGAGAGGGTAGAGTTCATCATCAGTCGTATTTTTCATGACCACAACATCAAGCATACCAGCACCACTGGAAACTTCAAATCGATACTGTAAAACCACTGTTATTCCAGTACTAAGCAGCTATACTTTTTCCAAAAGCCAGCTCTACTTTTACCATGTAACAGGACACCCTGGCTCAACACTAAGCTCACCTAGACACTCACCCTCACACTGGCTGTGCCCGACCAGCCTCATGCCACTGGGGCAATCGCAGAGGAAACCCAGGGTCTGATCCACACACAGGTGGGAACAGCCTCCATTGTTCACAAGACACTCATTCTCACCTGCAAAAGCAAAAATGACACAGTCAGTGGTTTTACTAAAAAGGGACATCCACTGAATCTATCTAAATTATCACAGGCGAAGTGGTTTCATTGAGGATCACCAACTGAAACACCTATGTCCAAATGTATGAAGTCAGATAAAATTTGAATTTAAGACAGCATAACACACCCACTAAACGAGCTGGCCAGGTTTCCCAAATATTCAGGATCAGGATTCTTTGGCATGCATGTACTAAACAACATAAAATTTCCATTGCGTTCTCTCATTTAGCGGATACTTCCATCCAACATGGCTTACAAAAAGTCAGCAATTAGCAAATAGGTTTGTGTGTCAACCAACATGTATCTTTGAATTCTGAATATTAATCATATCATAGCCAATAATACATGTCTTTTAGTGCACTTATTGTAAATGTACAACAAATAGACCGCTACTAGTTCAGTAGCAGGATTAAAGCAATGTGAAAACAAAGCAAATCAAATCAATTTTATTTGTATAGCCCGATATCACAAATTACAAATTTGCCTCAGTGGGCTTAACAGCAACACAACATCCTGTCCTTAGACCCTCTCATCGGATAAGGAAAAAATCCCTAAAAAACCCCTTTAACAGGGAGAAAAATAGGAAGAAACCTCAGGGAGAGCAACAGAGGAGGGATCTCTCTCCCAAGACGGACAGCGTGCAATGGATGTTGTGTTCACACAATTTACATAATACAACATTGAAAGAGGATAACAGAATTATAATGGACATAAAATTTATGAAGAACATGATGCACAGGATGCCAAGCAGTGTCCACGTGCCAACGGAGCAGTCCAGGACCCAAGCCACGCGACCAGCATCATCATGTAATAAGAAAAACTTAGGTGAGGAATGGAAGGGCAGGCAGCATCCAGATGGCGGCCACCATCACCACGGAGACCTGGGAGGAGAACCGACTGCACATGCACGCAAGAGAGACTCACATGACACCATTCAAACACAGAAAAAGAGAAAGGAGAAGACATCATTCAGAGAGAGAGAATAGACATGTTAGAGAAGAGAACAGTTTGCAATAGTCATAAGCCATAATCAATTAAGTCATCTATTCGTCATAATCTATACTCGATAATCTCGTCGGCAGAAGAGTGGTTGGTAAATTCATTGAGACAGAAAACCAACCCGCCATCCGGTACAGGTTGTGAAGCACTCAACTTAAAGGCAACTAATTGTAAACTAAGGCAAAAAGATGAGTTTTAAGTTTGGATTTAAAGGACTCAACAGACTCCAATTGTCTGATGGCAGCAGGCAGTTTATTCCACAAAAATGGAGGCCGATAGGAAAAGGCCCTGCCACCAGCTGACTTCTTTTTCACTTTGGGTACACACAGGAGCCCTGTATTTTGAGAACGAAGTGCTCGAGATGGCATGTAAGGTTTAAGGAGATCAGACAGGTAGGATGGAGCAAGCCCATTTAGGATTTTATAAGTCAGCAGAAGCACCTTGTATTCTGATCTAACATGGATAGGAAGCCAATGAAGGGAGGCAAGAATTGGTGTAATATGGTCAAATTTCCTGGTTTTAGTTAGGATTCTAGCAGCAGCATTCTGAACCATCTGAAGACTTTTAGTACTAGAATGTGGCAGAACTGAGAACAGAACATTACAGTAATCAAGTCTGGATGAAACAAATGCATGTATTAGAATCTCTGCATCAGCCATGGAGAGAAAAGACCGAATTTTAGATATGTTACGTAAATGAAAAAAGGCAGTCTTGGTGATTTCTTTAATGTGCTTATCAAAGGAAAGGCTGGGATCAAACGTAACACCAAGATTTTTGGCTGCCACACTTTGTGAAACCACAGAGTTGTCGATTGTTATCGTTACTTGATCAAATTGGTGTCTGTGTCTAGCAGAGCCAATGACTAGCATCTCGGTTTTATCTGAATTTAAAAGCAGAAAGTTAAGTGACATCCAGTTTTTCACAGTAGCCAAGCAGGCCTCTAAGTTAGTGATTTGAGTATGATCATCAGCCCTTAAAGGCACATACAGCTGAGTATCATCAGCATAGCAATGGAAATTTATTCCGTAACTGCGTATAATTTGGCCAAGAGGTGTAATGTAAAGAGAGAAAAGTAGAGGGCCAAGTACTCAGCCCTGTGGCAAACCATGTTTGTCAGAAAATTTTGATATAATATTATTATAGCAGACACAATGTGTTCTTCCAGATAAGTAGGACTTAAGCCAAGAGAGAGCTAAGCCAGAGACACCAAAATTACAGTTTAATCTACCCAAAAGTATACAGTGATCAATGGTGTCAAAGGCTGCACTGAGGTCCAGTAGTAGAAGCACAGAAGTGGAATCAGAATCGATCGCCAGTAGAAGATCATTTACCACTCTGGTCAGAGCAGTTTCAGTGGAGTGACAGGGCCTGAAAGCCGACTGAAAAGGTTCATATAGATCGTTTTCTTTTATATGGGTCAAAAGTTGTTGATACACAACTCTCTCTAGTACTTTAGAGAAGAATGGACGATTAGAGACTGGCCGATAGTTATTAAGAGACCCTGGATCAAGGTGCAGTTTTTTAAGTAGAGGTTTAACCACAGCTGTCTTAAAACTGCTGGGAACAATGCCAGTAGTAAGAGATAAATTAACGATGTCTAGCATTGTAGGTCCAAGAAAAGGCCAGTGGTCTTTAAAAAGTTTTGCTGGTAAGGGATCAAGTAGGCAAGCAGTTGGTTTAGAAGCTGACATGAACTTAGTCAAAGTATCAAGTGAGATAGTCTCAAAAGCTGTAATAACTGGAACTGACAGTGACTCATTGTGTAGATATGAATTTAGTATGACAGGATCTGCAGGAGTAGATGGAGTTGAAGAACTAATTTTGTTTAAGATCTCCTCAACCTTATTGCAGAAAAAAATCTAGAAATTCATGGGCTCTGAATGGTGAGCAGCTAATAGACGACTGCTTTTTAGTAAGTTTAGATACAGTGTCAAAGAGAAACCTGGGTTTATGTTTATTAATATTTATTAAGTGAGAGAGATACGATGTTTTTGCAGTAGATAAAGCACGCTTGTATTTCAATAAACACTCGTGCCAAAGCAGCATATCATAAAAACTCTCGCCCCCTCCTGTTGAAGCCATTTCTGGTAAAAAAAAAAAAAAGAAAAAAATTTTCCTTGTGTTTAGATAGGACACAAAATTCAGAAAACTCAGGCACTCATATCAGATATTTTTGTAACACACCAAACAGAGAAACTACCACAATCGTTACCAACCATCAACTTTCTGACACGTTGTACCACATTTGTGTAAGAAAGTGGAGTCCTATCAAATTTTCATAAAAGCATGATTTAAATTCAAATTTAATACAGATAAAAATTAGGAACACACAGACGATGTTAAGATTATTGTGTGCACGTGTGTCGGTCTACGTCAGTGTTACTCTTTATGCGGCTCGTGAGACTTTGTTTTGCGCCTTATATAGATCCACTGATAACAATAAGAACATAGCTATAACTTACTTCTATAGGTTCCGTTTGTGTCCTGTTTTAGCACATTGAAATGAATTATCCAGCAGATGACAGCATACTGAAGATACGTCAAAGAACATAGGCTACGTAACAGCGTGGGATCATGGGTAGACGTATAGCCTATGTGTTTAGCTTCGTATTTGCGAAACATTTTTTTCATGTTGATAATGCTTACGTATAATTGCATACATACATGCATACATAAGATGGGTTCCACTCCCAGCCTTACAAACAAGTATTATATATTTTAATAATGCAGTGTAATTATTAATTGAGAATAAAAAGAGAAAGCCTGGTACTATATATTTTTTTAAACATACACAAAAATGGTAAATATCTTGAGAGTGATGATAAAAAGAAACACCCGAGTTATATCTGCAATCTCTGTGGCTCTTTGAGGAATGGTCTTATTCATAAGTGGCTCTCCTAAGAAAATTAGTGAGTACCACTGGTCTACGTTCACACAACAACCTTAACAAGAGGCGAGTCTGGTAAATGGGGATGTACTGAAATCATTTTTTCACTGCTGATAAAGATTCCAAGTACAAATCTTCAAGTAGGATGCTTTTGTTAAAAAAAAGAAAAAAGAAAAAAGAACCCAAGAATGAAGGCTATCACTGCAGTGATACCTGTGGTGTGGACTTCAGACTCAATGCTACTTGCCAAAAATCGTAATCTCGTAGCTCTTTAGGATTTAAATGTTTATTCAAAAATTTAATAAAAATTAGTTTAAAAAAATAAAGGCGGTTAAAAGAACTCGACTGACCGGTGCGCTTCATTGTCAAGATTTGAGACCAATGACTGGTACACCCTCTGGCGTTTCCTCTGTCGCCCTCTGCTGTTACACACAGGCCACAACAGTGGAGCGCATCACGGTAAACAACCATCTGTAAGTGCTCGGTTGATCTTGGGACCAAGTGATGGGAACATAGCAGCAAATAATTACATTCATGATGTAGAAAAGAACCAGAACCAGCCAAATAACTATCGACAAGTCAATAGTTTTGTCAATGCTGGCTTATTGCCACATCTAAATCAAACGGAGCCATTATTAACTGTTTAAGCTGTAGCTGTGTTTATTCTGCTATGCTCAAGGCCCAATCTGTGATTTATTTGACCAGATAAAAATATTTATAGATAGATAGATAGATAGATAGATAGATAGATAGATAGATAGATAGATAGATAGATAGATAGATAGATAGATAGATAGATAATCAGAGTGTTTGAGTTATAGATGGTAGACAAATATTTTGTGCCTTTTTCTAACCAACTTTAGTTGAAAAAGTGGGCCTGTTTTATTCCAGTGTTAAACATCACTGCTGTTGTGTTGTGTAGTCTTCTACTTGTATTAAGAGACCTGTCAACCAATTTGAACATTCCAAATCCTGCATTTTATATCTTGGTCATTCACATTTGAATTAAGGATTGCACCTTTACATTACTTGCTTCCAAGATCAGCTCAGCACTTGTAGGTTTTTTCCCCCCCACCTTCAGATGGAAGCAAACTCACATAAGTGGTATAGGGTTTACCTGCTCTTTATTTGTAAGCCACACAGTACTGAAACCTTGTTTAAAAACTGCTCTCTTAAACCTTGTCCTTACAGAAAGGGGAAAAATAAAATAAGACCATGTCCCTTAAAATTCAGAAAAGACGACAGTGAACTTCAGTATTATTCCGATTAAACAGATTCAGAGTCAGTTTAATGCCAAGTAACTGCCCCTCTAAGATATGTGTACTATACTAGACTTTATCACATTAGTATAGCTGTAAAATAATAACGAGGCAAGAGACGAGCACCGTACGTTTTCAACTCCTTTCTTTTTTATCTCACTTCTTCATCACCCTCAGCACCGTACTACACTCAGCAACAATCATTAGGCTACTGCGCCCTCTGGTGGCGTGGTGGTATTGCAATGCATGAACAATGAATGAACCGACTACACAACATATTCCCCCTCTTAAGAAGCTTACCCGTACATGAAAATACTATGTCCCATGTCACAGACATCAGTAGTACAATAACTCAAGTGCTATCAGCATCAACACAACTTCCCACAATAGAAATGTTATAATAACCATCAACCACAATAACCATCAACCACAGTTCCACTGTAATATTACTGTAAATAAAATATAGCAGGAAATATTGAACGTGTAATCCCAAAAATGTTAATCAGTGTAACATAGGCACTTTCAATCACAAGGCACTAAAATCACAGTAACCTGGTATCAATCAAAATCAGTGCAAAACAAACATTTTTTTTCTTAGTCACAGCAGTTTTTTTCACATTTTAGTATCAACAGTATTTTTTTCACATTTTCACATCCACTTATTCTCTCCTCATTTCTCACCGTCCATTGGACTAACTAGTGTTCATAGTCCTTCAGCCAAGCAGGCTCCTTTCTTACTCTCACAGGTCTGTCCATGATCCCAGTGCCAACTGGTTGTTGGGGCGGCTCAGGTTGTCGGGCCGACTCCGGCACTGGAGCAGGGTTGGCAACTGGCTCTGGATCGGATTACCTGTTTGTTCCGCTTTCAGGCACCAGAGAGAGGTGGGCAGCGTTCCATGTACGCTCATCCTCTAGCACACAAGCACTCGAACCAGCTTTGCGTATCACTCGGGTAGGTCTCTGAAACTTAGACAGTCCCTTTTTCACATGGAAAGGTTTCCTCACTCTGACTAAGCTTCCCTCTTTGATCTTAGGCACACGTGCTCCCCTTTTCTTGTCAGTGTAGGTTTTCGATGCCTCCTGTTTGGCAGCAACCCGACTGCGTAGTTGTTCCTCCGACAGTGGGTCAGGTTTTCGTGCAGGGCCAATGTTCACTTTGGTGCGCATCAGTCGGTTGTACATGAGTTCATACGGTGACACCCCGGTGGTGCCATGTGGGGTAGCACGGTAGGTGGACAAGAAATCCTGTACGTATGGCTTCAATGGCCTTCTCTCCTGCTCGGCAGAGTAGTGTTTCTTTGAGAACGCGGTTCCAGCGCTCCACGGCTCCATTCGCTTGTGGATAGTAAAGAGACACTCTACTGTGTTTAATGTCTCTCGCTGCAAGGTAGTCTGCAAACTCGGTAGAGGTGAATTGTGTTCCATTGTCACTCACCAGTTTGATAGGATTTCCAAACCGGGAGAACACAGCAGACAGGAAGGTAGTGATTGCAGCGGTAGTGATAGTTGAAGTGAAAGCGACCTCTGGCCACTTTGTGTAGTAGTCAGTCAGCGTCACAGCAAAGCGACAGTCCCAAGTAGCTGACTCGAACGGTCCCACTATGTCTATCCCCACTTTCTGCCATGGGGCATCCGGGAGTGGGATGGGCTGGAGAGGAGCAGAATGCGTCTTGGCACTTTTATCATTCATCTGGCACGATCCACATGAGCGGATAGTCTCCTGCACACACGTGTCCATACCGGGCCACCAGTATAAATCCCGCAGTCTCTGTTTGGTGCGGACCACCCCTTGGTGTGTCTCGTGTGCCAAGTCCACCAGCTGCTTCCGTAGGGCAACTGGCACAAGTCGTCGGTGAGGCCCCCTGTAAATAATCACATCCTGTATTGACAGTTCATTTCTCGTGGCAAAGTATGGTTTGAGCTCGTCTGGTAGGGACTTAGCTGTCTTAGGCCAGCCCCTGTTTATCTGTGCTCTAAGAGCTGTGAGCTCAGGGCACGCCTCACATGCCTCCATAAAGTCTTTTACTGAAAGAGCTTTCAGTTCTGTGTCCAACAGAGCAACAAGCTCCGGCTCGGTCACTGGCTCTGTATCCTCGTCTGCAGGGAGGGGCAACCGGGAAAAGCAGTCGGCCGCCTGGTTTTGTGAGCCAGGACGGTACTCCACGTCGTATGTAAAGCACAGTAGTCTTGCAGACCAACACGCAATACGCATCCCTGCGCGGCCCAGGCCTTTTGTTGCAAGTAGTGTGGTCAAAGCCTGGTGGTCCGTGCGTAGTGTAAACCTAGTACCCCATAAGAAGGTCCTCCATTTTTCAGCGGCCCACACGCAGGCCAACGCCTCCTTTTCAACAATGGAGTACTTGCGTTCAGCGGGGTTAAGTGTGCGTGAGGCACATGCAACTGTACGTTCTGTCCCATCCGGGTGTAGTTGTGTCAGTACGGCCCCCAAGCCATAATCGGATGTGTCCGTAGACACGTAGGTGGGGAGGCTGGGGTCGAAGACGGACAGCGCTGGGCTGTTTACAATACGGTCCTTCACCACCTCGAAGCTCTGCTGAGCTGCTGAAGTCCACTGAAATGTGTCCTCACGCAGACATGCTCGCATAGGCTCCACGAGCGACGCGTAGTTGTTTACGAACTTCTGGTACCACGCCGTGAGCCCTAAAAATGAGTGAAGTGTTGTAGCATCACTTGGCACTGGAGCCTCTGTAATGGCTCTGACGTGCTCGGTGAGTGGCTGCAGGCCCTGGGCAGAGATCATGTGCCCAAGGAACCGCAGGCTGGACCGGTTAAACTAGCATTTTTCCTCGTTTAGTTGGAGACCGGCGCCCCCGATAGCGGCGAGCACCTCCTGCAGGTTGCAGTCGTGGTCCTCCTTGACCTTGCCATACACTATGACATCGTCCAAGTAGTACTGGACCCCCTTGAGGGCTTTAAGGATGAGTGACATCATCTTGGAGAACACACTTGGGGCGGAGCACAGCCCATATGGGACCTGTTTGAACCTGAAAAGTCCGTCGTGCGTTATGAATACGGTTAAGTCCCGGCTTTCTGGCGCTAAAAGGACTTGATGATATGCGTTTGCGAGATCTATGGAAGAATATACAGTAGCACCGCTCATCTCGGAGAACAAGTCATCCATGTGTGAAAGTGGGTAACTGTCCATCACTATAGCCTTGTTAGGCTCACGTAAGTCCACGCACAGTCTCACCGCACCGTTCTTCCGTCGCGTGACCACGATGGGTGAAACCCATAGAGATGCATCAATCCTCTCTATCACGTCCATTTCTAACAGTCTCTCAAGTTCTGTGGAGACAGCTTGTCTCATGGAGAGGGGAAGTCTCCTCAGCTTCTGTTGGACGGGCTGTACTGCTTCATTGCCCTCCTTCACTTTAACACGGTGGACAAAACCCTTGGCTAAGCCCAGTTTCACTGGTCCAGTTTTAACCTCAGTCACTGGAGCCGCAGTTGAGAGCACAGTATTAATTACTATAGAAAGTCTCAGTGCCCTGAATAAGTCCATCCCCAAGACAGCGGTACCTGTCTTTTTCACAATGTATAGTGTAGCCGGAACTGTAGTATCTTCGTGCTGCACTGTAGCTGATAGACAGCCTATTACTGGGTTGTCTGACTTTGTATATGACACTAACTTAACCTCTGGTTCTGTCAGGGGCACATCGCTGAAATGCTCTCTGTAGACGGGTTCAGGAATGATGGACACAGCGGCGCCCGTATCCACCACTAGCTCTACTGGGCAAGAAGTTGACCTAGCATTAATAGTCACTTCACATGATATTTTCTGAGCTGGTTGGGTTGCATTAATTCCCAGCACTTGCACAACAACTTCACCTACTTTTTTGGTAGACTTTTCACCTGACCTTTCAGAAGATTTACAAACTTTGGCAAAATGACCTACTTTATTGCATTTCCGACAAGTCATCTTCAGGGCAGGGCAGTCTGGAGCATTTGCAAGAGGAGTAGACGACCCACACCTAAAACAGCATCTGTCCTGTCTTGGAGTGGCGTTTGCAGGCTCTGCAGAGCGGTTGTATTTCCCTTTATTTTTGAATGGACGTTTAGGCTTCGCCGTTACAGCTTGCACGGGAACCTGGGACTCTGAACCTAGCGTGCGCGCATACCCGATGGCAGCTTCCGCCTGGCATGCAATCTGGAATGTTTTTTCAAGTGTCGAATTTGCATCTGCTTGTCCTAGCAGTCTCTCACGTATCTTCGCACAATGGATATGCTCGATGATCTGGTCACGTATCATTTCGTCTCTACTGTTGTCAAACCCACATGTTGTGGCAAGCTCGCGCAGCGCGGCAACGCACTCTATAATGGACTCCTGCGGTCTCTGTATTCTCTGTCTGAACTTATGACGTTCCACCACAACATTTATGGCTGGGTTGAAGTGTGCACGCAGTGCCATCATCGCTTCTTTGTAAGTCCTACCTGCATTTGCAAGTGTATAAAACACACGCTGGCCCTCTGTACCCAGACAATGTAAAAGAAGTGCACGTAACCTCGTGTCTGGCCAGTCATCACCATCCGCATCAATGGCTAGCAGATAGTTCTCGAACATCCTAGCCCACATGTCGAACGGAATTGTAGGTTGTCCGGCACACGGCAGAAATAAAGCAGGTAAGGGCACAGCTGCAGTCGCCATTTCTCGTCGCCAATTTGTCCTATACTAGACTTTATCACATTAGTATAGCTGTAAAATAATAACGAGGCAAGAGACGAGCACCGTACGTTTTCAACTCCTTTCTTTTTTATCTCACTTCTTCATCACCCTCAGCACCGTACTACACTCAGCAATAATCATTAGGCTACTGCGCCCTCTGGTGGCGTGGTGGTATTGCAATGCATGAACAATGAATGAACCGACTACACAACAATATGAATGTGCAGGTTTGCATCGCGTAGACATAATACAAAATTCCTATAAAATACAGAAATATAAATGGTAACAACTTCAAACACATGCACATTTCCATGCAGCTCAAGCACATCACTGGATTTTTAACAGTGAGAAACTCACCACAGTTCTCCTCGTCGCTGCCATCAGAGCAGTCGGGGGAACGGTCACACTTCCAGGTGCCAGGCACACACTCCCCATCACTACACTGGAATTCAGAGGCTGAACATGTGTGAGGGTTTGGGAGGGGGAGCAATGGACACATGACGCTGCCTTCATCCTGCCCATCAGGGCAATCAGCCTTTCCGTTGCATAGCCAGTTCCGGGGCAGGCAGGGGCCAAGCCGGCCACAGGAGAAGGAATCGCTGGTACAGTTCTGACAGGACACTTCATCACTCCCGTCACCACAGTCATCAACTCCGTCGCAATGAAAATGAAGGGCCACACACCGCCGGTTGTGGCACGTAAACTCATCCTCCTTACATCGTCGCACACCTGAGGACAGATGAATACACAATTTCAGCAGTGATACGGCAAATGCCGATTGTCCAAACACCTCCCCCCCACCCAACAATACAACCATCACAAAAACTGCACAGATCCCATCCATCCATTATCCAAACCACTTATCCTGCTCTCAGGGTCGTGGGGATGCTGGAGCCTATCCCAGCAGTCATTGGGCGGCAGGCGGGGAGACACCCTGGACAGGCCGCCATTCCATCACAGGGCCCCCAGCCACCCACCCACCCACACACACACACAGGGACAATTTAATATGGCCGATTCACCTGACCTACATGTCTTTGGACTGTGGGAGGAAACCGGAGCACCCGGAGGAAACCCACGCAGAGTCCATGCAAACTCCACACAGAGGATGACCCCCAAGGTTGGACTACCCGGGGCTTAAACCCAGGACCTTGTTGCTGTAAGGCAACCGTGCTCACCACTGCACCACCATGCTGCCCTCATGCTAAGTACATATATGCATACAAACACAGTATACATACTCACACATCAATATACACAAACACACACACACAGATTCCTAAGCAAACACAAGTTACTACTACTACTGAAGTCCACCTACATATTCAAAAACTACATCTAACACCTTAATGTCCAGCTTGGATCGAGGGGGTTCTTCAAACGGTTTTTGCATGGACCCAAACTTAGTAAATATGAAGTCTCTAACCCTGGAAGGCTGGGCTCAATGAGACATGCTAGCGTTCCTTCTCCACAAGGATTCCCCAAACACAGTCAACAGAGACTCTGCTTCACGAACCCATTCTACTACCTCTGCTGTGGGGACCCACTGGAAACACACTGACAAGCCATTTTGTGTCCCAACCCATACACTTAAAGAAACGATCCATCAGAGCAGCTCTGATGGATCCCACATAATAACAGAGAAAAATAAATTCACGAGATTTGATGAGACTTTTAACCCAAAGTCACATTATATGGCGCTAGCTGATGGAGCCAGGATGAACAACGTGGTGATGTGGAGGTGTTCCTACAGGAAATAGAAGGAAGAAAAGCCAAGATCATATTGAGGGAGGCCTTATTCATACCGCCGTAGCCACAAAGCATAGTCACTGTAAAAGCAGTCACAACTGATAGAGCCAAAGTGATCTTCCAGGAGGGATAGAATGAACATAATACACAAGGGTGGAACTGTTTTCCGCTTATATAGGAGCCTGAGAGGCTGTACTACCTGAAAATGGTAAATGACAACGACCAATGTGTTGAAGATTCGATTAATGATATGATGTCCAGTGACAGAGCAAATTTAACTTGTGATGTCAAGACATGGCATGAGATTCTGGGACACTGTAATATTGATGATGTGTTAAAATTACCCAATGTGTTAGAGGGTGTGAAGATCACAGGTAACAAACACCAAGGTAGATTGAAGTGTCTGCACTGAGGGAAAATGCACCAACAACAGAAATAGGAAACCTGATGCATAACCTAGTGCACCTCTGGAGTTGGTACAAACTGACTTAGCAGGTCCTATTGAGCCAACTGCTCAAGATGGATTTAAATATGCAAGTTTATTTACTTCCTTAAAAACAAGTGTGACACAACATTGGCAACAAAGAAGTTCCTGGCAAACAGTGCACCCTACAGTGCAGTCAAGTGTATCAGATCAGACAATGGCACAGGATACACGAGCGATACTTTTCAGTCACTTTTAAGGGATAAAGGTATAAAAGGACATGAAACATCATCCCCCTTACTTGCCCCATCAAAACGGTACAGCCGAGAGACAGTGGAGGACCCTCTGAAATGGGAAGGTGTCCATTATTAGAGAAGGGATTACCAAAAGGTATTGTGGCCTTATGCAGTTCAAAATGTTACTCATATTCATAATAGATTTCACAATAACAGGACACGTCCCAAGGACCAATCTGCGATGCCGGAAGTCAGCACGCCCCGGTCCCTGCCTTTGCCTGTCGGCCGGCCTGCATTGCACCCTACCCCGATGCTCATCCCCGCGTGTGGTGGGTCCACAGGGTGGTGGCTCCCGGTCGGGCCCAGCCCGAAACCAGACATCCTAATCAGGATGCCTCCTGGGCGCTTTCCTTTGGAGGTTTACCGGGCATGGCCAACTGGGAGGAGATCCCGAGGTAGACCCAGAACTCACTGGAGGGACTGCATGTCCAATCTGGCCTGGGAACGCCTTGGGATCCCCCAGGAGGAGCTGGAGGGCGTTGCTGGGGAGAGGGACGTCTGGAGTGCCCTACTTAGCTTGCTGCCACCGCGACCCGACCCCGGAAAAGCGGCTGATGATGAATGAATGAATGAATGAACAATAACAGGACTAAAAAAGCCCCATATTTCAGGTTAACAGGAAGAAAGACGAATCTTTAAAAAATGTGGGTGTTTGGATCAGATTGTTATGCATACAAACATGACCATAAGAAACTGGACCCCAGAGGTGAGAAGGGAAGAACAGCCCGGCTTACCTGATCTATCACTCACATACAGAAAAGGTACACACATCTGCACAGATTTCAAACCAACTTTCCACTGGACTGAAGCGCTCTACTTGACCCATTTTTCTGCCAAATCAGTTTACATTCCCAGCAATGACCATAGCTGCATTTTACAATATATTTAAACCAAATAAGCTTATTTTATCTGATAGTTTGCATTGTGAACATTTATGATGCTTGAACTTCTTTATAGCAAATCCTGCAGAAACAACTTTAGCTTCTGATGTCCAACTTTTAATAAGATTAGTGGGGAAGAAGAGTCCTCAAAGGCATTCTCCAACAGAACAGCAGAAATGTGCCAAGAAAATAATCTCATGAACAAATTAAATCATTTGGTCACTCATGAGCAGGAGAATATACTGCTGGTAGTCTAATCTAAGAGTTAGGTTAAGGGTGAATTTAGACAATAGACTTATAAAAAAAAAGTTTAACACTACTCTACAATTATTCTATAGACAATCATCTAAATGTTACATAGGAGAATTATTGGGAAAAAAACTACAATCAAGGTTTGTTTTATTGCATTTTAATTTGAAATATTGTTTATTATATTTTTATTGTTTGTAGAATCCTAAAATCATTAACTTATTGTTTTTGTTATTGCTATGTAATGTGTAGAAGAACTAGACAGTTCAATAAACCACATGGTAATGATTGTGGCCTAAAAGGTCACAGGTTTGATGCAATACCAAAGACACTTTAAGTAAGGCAGACAATCCTTTTCTACCCTCACCCGTCTGTCTGGAAAAGATAAATTCCTAAACCAGTTGCATTCAACCATGTGCCATGGAAGGCCATGTGTATGCAGGTTTTAATTCCAACCCAACACTACACCATATGAGTTCACTGATTAGTACACCTTCCACCAGACAGAGGGCTCAACCAGTGAAGTCAGCTTGTGTTGGGTTGGAAAGAAAACCTGTATACAGATGACCCTCCATGGCACACGGTTGAATACCACTGGCCTAAGCTGTGGTTGGGTGAGGTTGGGACCCCACATTGGCTCTTACCGCAGGTATCCTGTGTCTCGTCAGAGCCGTCTATACAGTCTGGTGTACCATCACAGAGCACATTCCTGGCTACACAGCCACCATCTTGACACAAGAACTCTTGGCATACTCTCTCCACTGGATTAAAGAAAACAACAATTAAACAATCCAATACTTCAGAGCAGAGCTGGAAACTCATTATCCCTCATCTACAGCCGTACTACACACATGCTGTCCGAACACATAATTACAGACATTTGTATATTTTCACTGTGCTATAGAATTAATGATGTTATTGTAGATTCTTCTGTAAATGGGCTACATTTTATATAGCGATTTTCTAGCTACAACAACCACTCAAAGCGTTTTGCAATTAATGCCTCACATTCACCCTCCTTTCTCTCTGACGCGCGCGCGCGCACGCACGCACGCATGCACGGCTGTGTCAGCCAGCCATGCAAGGCGTCAACCAGCTCATCAGGAGCAGTTAGGGGTTAGGTGTCTAGCTCAAGGACACCAACATTTTTGCAAGTAGGAGCCAAGAATTGAACTGGCAACCCTCCAGTTACCAGATGACTGCTCTACCTCCTGAGCCACTGTCACGCCACTTGTAACGGTTCAATAGAGCTTGGTTCATCTGATCATGTTTGTTCATGAATCTGAATCATGTTTGTAAGCTAATCAAACAACCCACAAAAGCACAGTGACATCAGAAACTTAACAGACTGGTTTGTTTTTGCACATTAAAAGGTGATAGAGCATGTCTTACATCGGTCAATGGTGTTTCTGTGAATGTAATGAAACCACATTGGCAATACAAAGTGGCAATACGAGGGTAGAGGCTAAAAGAGAATAATTGTGGGGGTGCAGAAAAAAATATTCTGCAAATTCTTACCAATGACGATTATTTTAAATAAAAAAAACATGCACTGACCAATTTTTTTTTTTTTGCAGGGGTCAAAACCCCTTACAAGTCTATACAGATGGCACAGCTAAATGTGACACTAAATGAGAGTCTGTGAGTGAGGAAGCCAGAAGCCAGGTTCATGAGGCGCTTTGCACCTAAGCCTGGCATGGTGAGAACTGTCTCAATGGTGTTCAGCTCACCGCAGTGAAGTTCATCCGTGCCATCATCACAGTCTGTATGTCCATCACACACCTTGACCTCCGGGACACATCGCCCACTGCTGCACAGGAAGAGCGCCTCGTCCTGGCAGGCTTGTAGTGCATGACCTGATGCACCCCATCAAATTAGACATAGGATTTTCACACTGCCTTGGAAGTCAAACATTTGGCTCACAAAACAAAGAAACAATGCGGTATAATGACTGTTAAGGCCCTGTAGTGTTTCTCTTTCGAAATGTTGGACTTGCCTGCTATTTGGATATGATACCAAAGAGGGCGGTAAGAGCCTATATTAGGTGTGCGAGTTATGCGTGAGAGCGTGGACACCTGAATTTACCCCAGGGGGATGAATAAAGTATTTATTTAAGCAATTGATCTATCTGGGGATGACCAGTTGTAGTACTCTTGCCTTGCTAATTAATTATGTAAATGGTTAAAGTCTGTAATGATCACCAGCTATGCGGTAAATTCCGCCTCACATGCGCATCGGTCTCCAGAATCATTGTGGACATTAATCCGTGGACAAGACATTTATGCTTAAACATAATCTCATTGTGTCGAGGTTGTGTCAGAACTTCACTCTTGGTACAATCTACCCGTGTCAAATACATTCAAACCGCTACCGAGAATCTCAATGAAAGCCTATGACAGCCCCGGCGGCTTTCATTACCACAGCTCACGCAACGCGAACAGATGCCTGCACTTGGACGCACTCATGCACACTTAAATAACGCCTAAATGCAGGAAAAACGCTCAAATGTACGAATATCTTGCACGCCTTACCTGAAATATTACCACAGATTAGCAAATAAATTAGAAGAAAAAGTCCACCAAAGTGGCCCATGCTCGGTGTCCTCGGTGGATGCGTAGTCGACGGCGCATAAATATGACGTAGAGGTCGGCTTGAATACTCAATTTATAATTTACCTTTTCGTTTAATGCAGAAATTTATTGAATATGTGGAAAACAAAAGTAGGTCTGCTACATTGTCTCTTCCCAATTTATCTAGACAAATATATTGTGGACGAGGGGGGTAATAGAGCACAGGTGTAACGGTAACTTACCTCTGACGTCATCTTGTCCTTGAAACTGCCGCGTTTTAACGGCTCGGGATCTCACGTTTTCGTAAAACTGCAGTGTGGTACGATGGGTTTTGTGGATGATATCAACTTTACAGCAATAAGGCGACTGCCTGAAAACTGACATAGACTTGCCAATAAGAGCACATGTCAAGACATATGGTTACAACCATATGCTTTTTATTAACTGGCAGTAAAAGTGGAAAGGCGGCTGGTCCAGATGACATACCTGTGGAGGCATGGAGGTGTTCAGGGGAGTTTTTAACTAGATTGTTTCACAAAATCTTGGAAAGTGAGAGGAGCAAGTCAGTAGGAGCAAGACAATACATATACGTGAATGAGCGGGAGGTCAGCGGAATGGTGCTGGTGCGGATGCAAGGAATAGAGGTGATGGAGGTGGATGATTTCAAATACTTAGGGTCAACTGTTCAAAGCAACGAGGGTGAAGAAGAGAATGCAAGCAGGGTGGAGAAGAGTGTCAGGAGTGATTTGCGACAGAAGTATAACAGCAAGAGTTAAAGGGAAAGTTTACAAGGTGGAAGTGAGACCAGCTATGTTATGGTTTGGAGACGGTGGTACTGACGAAAAGACAGGAGATGGAGCTGGAGGTGGCAGAGTTGAAGATGCCAAGAGTTTCGTTGGGAGTGATGAAGAAGGACAGGATTAGGAACGATTATATTAGAGGGAAGGCTCAGGTTGGACAGTTTGGAGACAAAGCAAAAGAGGCAAGATTGAGATGGTTTGGACATGTGTGGAGGAGAGATGCTGGGTATATTGGGAGAAGGATGCTGAAGATCGAGCTGCCAGGCAAGAGGAAAAGAGGAAGGCCAAAGATTAGGTTTATGGATGTGGTGAGGGAGGACATGCAGGTGGGCTGGTGTGACAGAGAAGGATGCAGAGGACAGGGAGCGAGGGAAACGGATGAAAGCTGTGGCGACCCCTAACGGGAGCAGTCGAAGTTAGTAGTAGTAGTAGTAGATTTGCCAATAAAAATCACTGATTCTGTAATGAAGCGCAAAACAACGCCTGCATTTCCTGAGGAGGCTGAGGAGCACCCGTCTATCCCCCAAAATTCCCACCAACTTCTACCACTGCACCATAGAGAGCATCCTGACCAGCTGCATCTGTGTGGTACGGCAACTGCAGCTCAGTAGACCAGAAAGCTCTGCAGTGGGTGTCAAGGCGGCCCAGCATATCACCGGTACCCAGCTCCCAGCCATAAAAGACATTTATCACAAACGCTGCCTTCGAAGGGGTCTGAGCATCAGCAGAGATCCCACCCACCCCAACCATGGACTGTTCTCCCCCCTGCGCTCTGGGAGGCGCTACAGGAGCCTCAGAGCCCGCACTACAAGGCTCAAAAACAGCTTCTTTCCACAAGCTGTTGCCCACCTGAACCTGGTTACCCACTGAATGTCTGTACATATTTTTAAATATTTTGTACTCTTGCTCTTTTTTAACTTATTTTTAGCTTTTGGTCTTCATGTGTGTATATCTTATACTGTGTTTGTCTGTGTCTGTCTTGCACTGTTTGGTGAAGCCACAGCCCTCATTTCATTTTTAACATGTGCCTGTAATTTTTAATGACAATAAATTGAATTGAATTGAATTGAACTTCACACCCAACTACAACATCATTCAAACTCTCATCCAGGTTACCTCAGATGAAAGTTTCAGATTTGTTCAACAAAATGTGTATGTGCAATTGAATGGGCACACAATTGTAGGCAATGATTTTGTAGAAATTAGTTTAACTGCACATTTTTCCCCCACTGCGTCTTGTGTTCAAGAACATTTTATAACACCTGTAAAAGTTCTTGGATGTTAGACCAGCAAAGATCTCTAAAATGCACCAGCCTTTCATGCAATCGCCATCTCCTTTGCCTTCATCCATCTCTGCAAAAACATATTAACATTAAACTAATCGCGTCTTAGGTTTCTCATCCTTGTTAAAATTATCATATTATGCTTGGACCTGGTCATTGCCACATTCAGATACTGACAACGAGTGCATTCAGAGTAATCAAAGTGGGTGATACCACCGATTCTCTATTCATTAAATGAATGTTTGCCTGAAAACATAGCCAGTGAATAGTAACACCACAAAAGCAGAAGTTTTTATACATAACATTTTATTCACATAGTATATGATATAAGATTTAACCAACACATACTGCTCTCCTTTAGCTTGCACTGTAGTCAGGTGTCTACAGTAGTACTGGAGGGGTAAATCAAGTTGTTGGTGTTGATGTTGTTTGATGGTTGTTCAGAGGTATGGCTGATCTGTAGAGAGGGGCAGTTCCTTATACACAGTTCCAGGGGTCACTGGGGGCTTTGCTGGAACATCAGCAGCTTGGCTGAGAAAGATCAAACAGGAATATGAAATTGATATATAAATGCTCTTGGAAAAAGAAATTGGTATATAGTAAATGCTCTTGGGAAAAAAGGACAATTTCACTTGTACAGCCAAACAGATGTTATACATTTAATTAAACCACAAATGCCCATTGAGCGTTAAGGTTTCCACATGCTTCAAATGAGCTAGTTTGTATATTTACATTGGGCAGGCCATTTCAGCCAAGCAATTCATACCTTTTAACGAACGGCTAAATTTGGGAGGGGTAGGATTGTAATCATGTGTTTGTAACTTGGTTGTAAAGAATAAAAAAAATGTGGATAAAGGTGAATGCAATGCAGATTTTTCCTCAAAGCTACTCATGGTGAATGGTCAACACTGAGGTGGAAGTAGACGTGTGAAGAATGAACAGATAGAATTTGCAGGCCATGTAAAACCCTGACCCTTGCACAGCCTATGGAGTTTCATATTCATATTTTATGTGAAACAGTAAATGCATTGAAATTAAATCTTTGTGTAGACCACATTTCGCCTACCAAAGCAATATGACTTTATCTTCATACTAATCAATATCATGCAACTTGATTGACTGACTGATTGATCTCTCTTTCAACCTACAACTGAACAAATTTGTGTTTTGGGACACGATGTTGTAACCGTATTTTAGCTGCTTGAAAAGCGGGCGAAAAGACGTCTTCGGCGTTCAGGCCGAATATCACCCAGTTTTCAACTAGAAATCCCAGTTGATGCTCACTGGACCATTTAGAACATGGGGTAGCGGTGCACTTCAGCCTCTTGTGGCCGAAAGGAGTATTACAACAACAAACACTGGAAAATGATCCTAAACCAAAAAAAAATCACCTGCCAAAATTTATTTTCACCTGTTTACACAGATGAAAAAAAATTAAATGAAAATTTAAATTTAAATGAAATTTATGAAAAATTATCCCGGCAAAACTTTTTTTTTTTCACCAGCCCAGACAAAACGTTTTCCCCCCCACCTGTTTCACAGATGAAAACATAAAAAATAAAAATTTAAAGTACCCCTCGACTCAGAAATGTGTTTTTCTTATGTGTCCCCTAAAATTTCTGGTCTTGACTATACTAACTCGTATCTGTGCAGAGTTTGTCACTAGAGCAGTGTTTTCACATTCCTCTACTGGAGGAGCTGTCTGTACACTTCCCTAAAATCTGAAGATTCAAATGTACCCCGGGTAGACTAGATTTAGTACATCACAAATCCGAAAGCTAATCCCAGTCTAATATGCAAATGCAGGGTGGGTAAAGAAACCTAACTTAGAAAGATTATCCTGGAAAAAAAATCCCCCCCCCCACCTGTTCTTAAGTAATAAACACGGGAGAGAAAACAATTTAGATCAGACTTAGAAAATGGGTCACCAGAATTTTTTTTCTCACTTGCCTCTCAGGACATCCATAGTTTCAAGTACAGGTGTCTAAAAAGGAGTAATCCTACACCTGTCCAAAACTGACTTTTTTTAAACAATACTTGCATACAATTTTGTCATACTGGAAGCCTTCGAGAGAATGGCTTTCCAAGGACCCCCGACAAAGGAATAAACAAACTCTTTGTGGTGCAATTTGCTGCGGTACCATGACCATGTTACATTTTGTTCCTAATATATTTCATAGCTTATCATCCTGTTTCATCCCTGATGATCCATTGTTTCAAATTAAGTCCTGGACATTTGCCATCCCTCTTTACAACTACACTGACTGTACACATATTACTGACTATCTCCTGGATATGTCATTTTGTGTGTAAGGTCCCATTTTCCTTGCTCCATATGGCACCATTAACTGTGTTACTACATTAGTTGTCTGTAAGTCTGCAACAGTCGCAGAGTGGGCAGATTCATGTTTTTAGTTGTTGCACTTGGTGAACACAGTAATTCTAGTTTGACTAGCAGATGGCATATTTGTAATATTATTTTACCATTTTCAGTTTTCAAGGGCAGGACACTCAAACAGGGCAGACAGCAGCCTGGAGGTCACAGAGGTGGGTTTGTGACCAGAGCATTGTCAGTTCAATGCCACATTAAATCTCTATCAGAAAGGTTGATGATAACAAACTATAATCCTTCAACAACTGTCATTACAGTGACCCTTGTTCTCAACAGCGGAAGACGTTGTTTGTTTGGTTTGAATCAAAATAGAAAAAAAAACTTCATTTTAACTACTGGCCCCCAACTAGCAGTATTGAACTAGCAGTGACAGGTTAATTTGTTAAACTATACCTATTGAGGGCTGTAGTTCAAATAACTGCAGGAAATGAACACCTGACACAGACACAACACCGAAAAATATTGTCGATATTTGGGGCGAATTTCTTTTTTTTCCTCCCTTTTTCTCCCCAATTGTACTTGGCCAATTACCCCACTCTTCTGAGCTGTCCCAGTCCCTGCTCCACCCCCTCTGCCAATCCGGGGAGAGTTGCAGACTACCACATGTCTCCCCCGATACATGTGGAGTCACTAGCCACTTCTTTTCACCTGACAGTGAGGAGGTTTGCCAGGGAGACGTAGCATGTGGGAGGATCATGCTATTCCCCCCAGTTCCCCCTCCCCCCGAACAGGCGCCCTGACCGACCAGAGGAGGTGCTAGTGATGCGACTAGGACACATAACCACATCCGGCTTCCCACCCGCAGACACGGCCAATTGTATCTGTAGGGACACCTGACTAAACCGGAGGTGACATGGGGATTTGAACCAGCGATCCCCGTGTTGGTAGGCAACGGAGTAGACCGCTACACCACCTGCACACCCGAAAACATTTTTTTATATTGATATTAAAGCTTGACGTCTAAATCTGCATAATTTTCTTAGCTTGAGGATAAGGCACTTCGAAAATCAGCTGTCTTGCAGCTCTCCAACAATAGCTCCCTTTTCTCTTTGTGGGAGGTAAACAAAATGGAGGACTGCTGAAAAAGGAGAAAACTGCTGCTTATCAACAGCAAGGTTAAACATTGCTTGTCATTATTACATTTCACAGCTCTCCAACAACATAGCAGACATGAAGCTCAAATTAAGTAAAATGTAAATTCTATAAACATGGAAAAAGACCTGGAGAGCTGAGCTTTGAGCAACAAAGGAGATCAAAGTCAACCTCACTGACGCCTGGGTTTGTACAATAAAATCACTTATTAATAATGCAGTGCAACTGTGGACAAGTGGCTGTTGAGTGTTTTTTTTTTTACCTGCCAGCAGTGAGGGCCTTCTGTGAAGACATGATGATTGTGGCTGGAACAGACTCTCTGCGGCCGTCTCTGGTGTGGTAGTAGTTGTTTGCGTATTTGTGGCTGGGGCCCCCTGGCAGTTTGGGTGGTTGCTGGGTCCTGGATGAAAACAGACATAAGCAAAAGAGGCCTGCGTGTAAAACATTTATCATCTTGCTATACCAAAGTTGTGCTTTTCACTTAAGCCACAGTGACCACTTTTCCATATCCATTGTAACTCCTGAGAAAAAAATGGTAATGCTGGAGAAAAATTCCCTGTTGAAACTGTTTCAGACCAGCTATGCAATAACGGTGCATGTGTTAAACCACTGATGGACAATACACCTGGGAGATTTTAACAAGATCTTCACCAGCAGCAAAGCACTCCCTCTGTTATTAGGATATTGTGGGCCTATAACTTTCCAGTATCCTGGAGCTGAGCTCCAAAAATATGTAAATTTAAGATAAATTGAAATGAATGTATTAGAATCACTATCACAAGACTTCTACTAGATTTGCATCGTTCTCTGTACTAGTGGTTCTCTATTAGGTCCCCTGGTACCACCAGTGCTGCTGTTTTTTTTGTTCAACCAGTTAGTTCATTACATTCACTTGTTCTTCTAGGCTCCAATTCAGGGAAGTTATTGACCTGGAACAACTTTTGAATGCACAGGCAGAATAGAAAAACAGCAGTCCTGGTGGTTCCCGAGGACCTGTTGAGAACCCCTACAGAGGTAAAATAATCATCCTTTATTAATTAATTATCTGATTGGATAACTGTCGAACCGTGATTACCTCGAATCTAAATGGGAAAGTGCGGGTTAGGTCGGTTTGTATAGTAACTCTGTAGTGAATCTGACGATCAATCTTACCTCTTTGCTATCTCACCATAACGCAGTTGAAGCTTCGCTTGCAGGTTGTGCTAAAAAAAAACAACAAAAAACCTTTAAAAAAAGGCGTGGCAACTAAGAAGACAGACATCTATTTAGTTAGTTTTCTATGTGTGTGCCTTAAAGAGATTAGTTAAGATAGCATAGTTTGCTCAGCTACGCAAGCTAGAGGTGGGTTTTGGCTAGGTTAACTTGCGGATATGAGCCGCGTTCGAGGTTTTATCATCAGAATCCTCCCCAGATAAACACAGATAACCTTCTTTACACTCTGTGCCTCTCGTTTATAGCTGGTCACGGGCGAATGGCTTACCCCTGACAGATAATTCCGTATTCTTTGAATGATTTTGGTGGCTGTGGCCATGATTCCTGTTGTGAAGGACACAACTCTCCTTCTAGAATACGAAAATGCCTCGTGAGCACGCGACTCACCCCTGGTGGTGTGGAGGGGGCACTGCATCATATCTGTTAATTGCGCTGCAAGATTTGAAAAAACAAACAAGATTAGGTTGAAGTATGGCCTGGACCACGAGTACATTTAGAAAGCAGCTGCTATGACATTAGTTCCGTGTAAAGCGGCTGTACTGGACATCCGTTTTCAAGCCGTAATTATTTATACAGTTAAATAGCGTGAATTTGTTTTTATATGAAATATTAACCTGGTTACAATCACCGCTGCCATGATCACTTGAAAGTCTGGGAGTGACACCCCTGCGCTTCAGTTACCACCAACTCTCTGAAGACGCAAATTTTTTCACTCTAACTGCGTGAGGCTATTAGCGCTGGTGTTTATGAATTGGCCATTTTTACAATGAGGCGTTTCAGTAGTATATCTTCTTCTTTCGGCTAGTTCCCTGTTTCTCAGAGATTGCCAAAGCGGATTTTATCATTTCCATCGGTACCCTGTTGGGGTACAACACACATGCTGATCACTGTTAACCCGGGCCTCGACCCGATCCGGTATGGAGCCTCGACTGATCCGGTATAGTCTTGTCAATCCGCATAATGATTTTGGAAAAAAACTACGTTGCGTTTCAGTAGTATCTACGAACGGCAATATTACGTTCGTTAGCGTGCGAACAAATAGGGAAACTCCCACTTCCGTGTTTACCGGCGATGTCGTTGGTCGGCCGACCAATGGTGAAACTCCATCACTCACTCAGGCACTCACGGACACGTGTAGGGTTGGCAATACATCCATGGGCTTGCAGCACCGCTGTTGCGGTCCAGCTAAGAATAATGTAGAAGTCCACATGTAACATGCTATGATATGCAATATGTATTATGCATTAATGTGTATTTTGTTTGTATAATTTCAGCGTAGAATAACGTTTTTAGGGGAAACGGGGAGCGGTTGGTTGGGGGTCAGAATGTCTCTCTGTGAAAGCAGTAACTATCATTATTTTTGTAATATAGTTGCTCAAATTAGTGCTGATAATTTCTCGAGTCTTTTACTCATTTCTAGTCCAGATTGGGGTGTGTGTGTGTGTGTGTGTGTGTGTGTGTGTGTGTGTGTGTATGTCGGCCCTGTGATGGCCTGGCGGCCTGTCCAGGGTGTCTTCCCGCCTGCCGCCTGATGACTGCTGGGATAGGCTCCATCATCCCCACAACCCTGAGAGCGGGATAAGTGGTTTGGATAATGAATGGATGGATGGATTTCGTACACAGAGGCAAGTACTTTACATGAGGCTATTGTAGTAACTTGAACAACATGCGTACTTTATAATAAGAAAGCTTTGCTTAACTGAATGGGACCAATACAAAGCCGAATTACGATGCACTAGCAGTCCGTGAGCACTAACATGGCACACACCAATAGACTGACAGACACAACACATTTACTTCCTGTGTAACGTCCTAAAAGGGTCCGGGAACCCCATAAAAGGATAATAATAAAACTAATCCTGTTTAACTCATTACAACACCTACAACACTTCTCCCCCCTTAACCTAAATTTCCCCTGTGGACAGAAAAACATTTAACAACAGAAGCCTTTTACACCTTCAAACTTGTTAGCGTAGGCCCGTGAACATAAACAATAACCTGACACATGACTCTATAAACATCAGAAGTAGGTAAGCCACTTAAGCAACACGTGAACACTCTGACTTCAGTCTCTGTCTTAAAGGGTTAGTCTGTCAGGCGGTTTGTGACTACACTGAGAGCAGCGTAGTACTACCCCCTTTGTCTCAGCAGACATCGGTGGGGTGTCTCCCAGTAGGCATGAGGGTGCCTCAGCAGACGTTGGTGTGGTGTCTCCCACTGGGCCTGGGTTTGTCAGCACAGGAGTGGGTTGCATATATGAGATTTTGAGTTCATTACTTCCTTCTGTAGTCACCACGGCCCCTGGATGTCGCTCCTGTGCTTGGCCTTGTTCTGTCTCCCTGTATGCCCCCCCCCCCCCCGCTGAGGTGTCTGGATGCAGAGGAGTGTTGTGGCACCAACGGGTGTGGTCCTGGTGCCTGCGGAACACTGCCATCTGTTAGTTTCACCACGAAAGAGATAGGACCACTCTGAATGACCCCTGGTAGCCAGTGTTGACCACTGCCAAAGTTTCTCACATACACACAGTCCTTTTCCTCAAAATGTCTCTCTCTGGCATGCTCACCGTGCCTCTCCTTTTGTTTCTCCTGTTTCCTCTCCACCCTTGCTTTAACATCTGGATACATCAAGTCCAGGTGCGATTTTGGCTTCCTGCCCATCAGCATTTCCACAGGTGTGATCCCTGTCATTGTTTGTGGCATGTTGCGGTACTGAAACAGCCAACGTGAGAACTTTGTTGCAATGGGCTCCCTTCCTGTCATACATTTAAGCCCTTCCTTAAATGTCTGCATGGCTTTCTCAGCCAGGTCATTTGAGGCAGGATGGAACGGTGCTGTGTGGACATGGCGGATGCCGTTCCTTTCCATGAACTCCCTGAACAACTCACTGGTAAATGTTGCACCATTTTCACTCACCAGCGTGTCAGGAAGTCCAAAGTGGCAAACACTTGACATAGCTTGTCAATCGTCATAGGGGCTGTGATGTTGCTCATCAGGTGTACCTCTAGCCACTTAGAATGTGGGTCTACAATGACTAGAAAAATTTGCCCCATAAAAGGCCCTGCAAAGTCCACATGTAGTCTGGACCACAGGCAGTCAGGCCACTCCCATGGATGGAGTGGGGCAGGTGGTGCCATTTTTTGGTTTATCTGACACTGGGAAAAGGATTTCACCTTGTTTTCTAGATCCTGGTCCATGTTAGGCCACCATGCATATGCCCTGGCTAAGCTTTTCATATGGGAGTCCCCTGGGTGGGCCTCGTGGATCTCCTCCATTACCTGTGAATGCCCCTGAGGCAGGACCAGCACTATGGAGCTCCAGAGAATGCAACTGTCTTAGACACTCAGTTCATTTTTTCATTTGGCATAAGGCCTCAGTCCCTCATCCTCTACCACAGGGAGCTAACCCTGCATGAGGAATCTTTTCACCTGAAGACAGGACCAGGTCCCTCTCTGTCCACTGTTTGATCTGTTTGGCATTCACAGGGGAAGTTGACAGTCTCTCCAGCAAGAAAACTGTCTCTGGAGGCACCACGGTCTGGATGGGTGTGCCAGGCAAACGGAGCCAATGCAGCGCGTCCGCATTTGCATTGTCCTCCCCTGCTCTGTAGACTATAGTGTACTGGTAGGCCGACAACATGAGGGCCCAGCATTGTACTCTCGCTGATGCCATGGAAGGAATACACTTAAGTTCACTGAAAAGGCTCGTCAGCGGTTTGCAATCAGTACATATGGTAAATGCCTGACCGTAGAGGCATTGATGAAAACGTTTAACAGCGAACACAACAGCTAGACCCTCCTTGTCTAGCTGGGAGTAGCCCTTCTCAGCTCGTGTCAATGTCCGTGATGCGAATCCAATGGGTTTTTCTGACCTGTCCTTCATCACATGCGAAAGTATTGCCCCAACGCCACATGGCAAGGCATCACAGGGCAGGATGATCTCTTTGTCTAGGTCGAAATGAACCAGTAAGCTTGCTGACTGCAGTAGTGTATTCATATTGACGAAAGCTGTCTCATGTGCAGGCCCCCACTCCCAACGAGAGCCCTTGCAGAGAACATGGACGCCAGCCATGTTGAGAGGTCTGGGAGTAACTTACTATAGTAGTTCACCATGCCCAGAAATGACCTGAGCTCAGGCACGTTTTTGGGGCTTGGAGCTTCCTTGATGGCCCTGACTTTGTCCTCCACTGGACGCAAATACTGGGCCGTGATGGTGTGCCCCAGGTACGTCATGCTTGGTGCTTGGAAAATACACTTGCAACGCTTCAAGTGGAGCCCTGCCTTTGAGAGTCTCTTTAGCACCTGCTCCAGGTTGCTAAGGTGCTCCTCCTCGGTCTCTCCAGCGACCAGGATATCATCCAGATAAACTGCAACATGGGGAATACCCTGCAACAGACTGTCAATTGTCCTTTGGAAAATGTCTGGCTGGAGGCCACTCCAAACACTAGGTGGTTGTACCTAAACAACCGCTTGTGGGTGTTGATTGTGGTGAACTGTTTAGAGTCCTTGTCCAACACCAGCTGTTGGTAGGCATGGCTCATGTCTAGTTTTGAAAATGTCTTACCGCGAGCCAGGGTTGCAAACAGGTCCTCCACTCTCGGCAGAGGGTATTCATCTAGCTTGGAGGCCTGGTTGATGGTGAGTTTGTAGTCTCCACAGATACGTACTGTGCCGTTGCTCTTAAGAACTGGAACAATGGGGGCCACCCAGGCTGAGAACTGGACAGGATGCATGACTCCCGGCCTCTGCAGTCTGTCCAGCTCCTCCTCCACTTTGCCTTTCATAGCATAGGCTACTCCTCTGGGCTTGAAAAAGCGAGGGGTAGCCTGAGGATCTACGTGCAGTTTAACTGTAGATCCCCGCAGTGCCCCCAGCTCATCTTTGAAAACCTCAACATACTTTTGAATGACATCCTCAGTCTCCCGTGTGTGTTTAATCCCACCCCAGTTCAGATTAATTTTCTGGAGCCAGTCCCATCCCAGTAGATTCAAATTCAGACAACTTTATTTGTCCCAGAAGGGCAATTCAGTTTTATAATCTATCCAGACCATACACAAACTCACAGAGAAGTGGCAATCATCAGTATGTCAGGGACAATAGACAGATCAGTACATGGGCAAGAGATGCACACTGTCACCCTCGTGTGGCCTTGCATGCAGACTCACATGAGGGCCAGGCAAAGGGTAAAAATTAATTTAAGTTAAAAGAATAAATAAATGAAGCATTCTAAGAAGCACTGCACGTTACATTCCCCCACTACAGTCAGTGAACATACAGGCCCACAAGCCATGCGAAAAACAAACAAGGTATAAACCAACTATTGTGGTTTAAAACAATATAAAGCATTTATTTAAAATGAGTACTCTCAGCATTTAACAGCCTGATAGCAAAAGGAATGAAGGACCTAGAATAATGATTCGTTTTCCTAGGGGGCTTTACTACCAGAAGTAATGCTTTTGCTTCCTGGCTGTTACGCTGAATGTCCACCTCTAGTGCCCCGACCAATGGTATGGTCTATCCTGTGTACGTCCGTAAATTAATATTCGCTGGGGTGATGGTGGGCGCCTTGGTATCACCCCAAGTCTCTCTGTAGGTCTCCTCACTGATGATAGAGGCAGAGGCCCCTGTGTCAACCTCCATCCTCATCTCTTTTCCATTGACCACCACTGTGGTGTAGATAGGCTTAGCACGTGGCTCCCTCTCACTGAACATGTTGACAGAGCATTCCTCCTCCTGTTCTGTATCCAGGTAGTGTGCCGCTAACTGTGGCTTTCTAAGGGTTGCATTACCCTGCCCAGTCTTTGTTTTACCCTTAGCACCCCAACACCTTTTAGCTAAATGTCCTTTTAGATTGCAGTTGTGACACACTGCAACCTTGAACTTGCAGTTTGCATAATGTGCCCCTCCACACCTGAAACACTCCACTGCTCAAGATCTATCTGCCTCCCTCCTAACCTGGTGCACTTCTCCCGCCTGGTGATAAGGTGGTAAGAGAAGCTGTCAGGCTGAGGAAGAAGACCTTTCGGGCTTGGCTGATCCAGAGGTCTGCTGAAGCAGCAGACACGTACCGCAAGGCTAGAAGGGCTGCAGCTTCGGCAGGTGCGGAAGCAAAAACATGGGTGTGGGAGGAGTTCAGTCTGGACTTTAGGTTGGGATCAAGGAAGTTCTGGCAAACCACCTGGCGACTCAGGAAGGGGAAGCAGGGCCTGACTAAGGCTGTGTTCAGCCGGGAAGGGGAACTGCTGACCCCGACCGCGGATGTTGTCAGGCGGTGGAAAGAACACTTTGGGGAGCTCCTGAACCTGGCTAACTTGTCCTCAGTGGAGGAGGTAGAGTCTGAAGACTCGGGGGAAGCCCCACCCATATCCCTGTCAGAGGTCTCTGGGGTAGTTAAGAAGCTCCTAGGTGGCAAGGCTGGATGAGATTTGCCCTGAGATACCAAAGGCTCTGGACATTGATGGGCTGTCTTTGCTGACACACCTCTTCAGTGTCGTGTGGACGTGTGAGAAAATACCTGTGGAGTGGCAGACTGGGGTGGTGGTTCCCGTATTTAAAAAAGAAGACCGGAGGGTGTGCTCCAATTATCGGGGCATCACACTTCTCAGCCTCCCTGGGAAAGTCTACTCTAGGGTTCTGGAAAGGAGGCTGCGACCGATTGTCGAACCTCGGATCCAGGAGGAACAATGCGGATTCCGTCCTGGCCGTGGAACAACGGACCAACTCTTTACCCTTGCGGAAGTGCTGAGGGGGACATGGGAGTTTGACCAGCCAGTCTACATGTGTTTTGTGGACTTGGAGAAGGCTTACGACTGTGTACCTCGAGGTAATCTCTGGGGTGTACTGTGGGAGTATAGGGTACCGGGGCAGTTGCTACAAGCCATCCAGTCCTTGTATAACCAAAGTGAGAGCTGTGTCCACATTCTCGGCACAAAGTCAAACACATTCTGTTTGGGATATTCATGGACAGGATTTCAAGGCACAGCCAAGGTGAAGAGTGTGTCCGTTTTGGGAACATCAGAATTGCATCTCTGCTCTTCGCAGAGATGCAGATGATGTGGTTTTGTTGGCTTCATCAGAATGTGACCTCCAGGACGCACTGGGGCGGTGCTGAGTGTGAAATGGCCAGGATGAGAGTCAGCACCTCCAAGTCTGAGGCCATGGTTCTCTACCGGAAAATGGTGGATTGCTTTCTCCAGGTTGGGGGATGAGTTGTTGCCTCAAGGGAAGGAGTTCAAGTATCTCAGGATCTTGTTCACGAGTGAGGGTAGGATGGGGCGGGAGATTGACAGGCGGATGGGTGCAGCATCAGTGGTAATGCGGACGTTGTACTGCACCATTGTGGTGAAGAGGGAGCTGAGCCGGAAGGCAAAGCTCTCAATTTACCAGTCAGTCTTCGTTCCAACCCTCACCGATGGTCATGTGCTTTGGGTAGAGACTGAAAGGGTGAGATTGCGGATAAAAGTGGCTGAAATGAGTTTCCTCTGTAGGGTGTCTGGGCTCAGCCTTAGAGATAGGATGAGGAGCTCAGACATCCGGAGGGAGTTCGGAGTAGAGCCGCTGCTCATTCGCGTCGAAACGAGCCAGTTGAGGTGGTTCGGCATCTGATTAGGATGCCTCCTGGGCGCCTTCCTTTGGAGGTTTTCTGGGCATGTCCAACTGGGAGGAGACCCCGGGGTAGACCCAGAACTCGCTGGAGGAACTACATGCCCAATCTGGCCTGGGAATGCCTTGGGATCCCCCAAGAGGAGCTGGAGGGCATTGCTGGGGAGAGGGATGTTTGGAGTGCCCTACGTGCCACTGTGACCCGAGGCCAGAGAAGCAGCTGATGATGAGATGAGAGATGAGATGTTAAACAATCTAGTTAAAAACTCCGCTGCTATGGGTGTCCGGGTAGCGTAGCAGTCTATTCTGTTGCCTACCAACACAGGGATCGCCGGATTGAATCCCCGTGTTACCTCCGGCTTGGTCAGGCATCCCTACAGACACAATTGGCTGTGTCTGTGGGTGGGAAGCCGAATGTGGGTATGTGTCCTGGTTGCGTCACTAGCGCTTCCTCTGGTCAGTCAGGGTGCCTGTTTGGGAGGAGGGGAAACTGGGGGGAATAGCATGATCCTCCCACGCGCTACGTCCCCCTGGCGAAACTCCTCACTATCAGTTGAAAAGAAGTGGCTGGCGACTCCATGTGTATTGGAGGAAGAATGTAATAGTCTGCAGCCCTCCCTGGCTCGGCAGAGGGGATGGAGCAGCGACTGGGACGGCTCGGAAGAGTGGGATAATTGGCTGGATACATTGGGGATAAAAGGGGGAGGGACTCCACTGCTATCTCTCCTAAACACCTCCATGCCCCCACAGTTATGTCATCTGTACCTACCGCCTTTCCTGTCTTCATCCTCTTCATAGCTGCCTTCACACCCTCCTTGCTAATCCACCACACTTCCTGATTCACTATTCCCACATCATCCAACATCATCTCTCTCTCTCTCTCTCTCTCATTTTTTTTATTAATCAGCCCCTCAAAGTACTCCTTCCACCTTATCAACACACTCTCCTCACTTCTCAGCACATTTCCCTCTCTATTCTTCATCACCTTAACCTTCTGCACATCTTTCCCAGCTCGCTCCCTTTGTCTAGCCAATTGGTACAAGTCCTTTTCTCCTTCCTTAGCGTCCAACCTCTCACACAACTAAATGTACACCTTTTCCTTTTTGCCTTCGCCACCTCTCTCTTCGCTCTATGCCACATCACCTTTTACTCCTGTCTACTTTCTTCATCTCTCTGACTATCCCACTTCTTTGCCAACCTCTCCCTCTGTATACTTTCCTGTACTTACTCATTCCCCCAACAAGTATCATTGTTTTCCTTACTCTGTCCAGATGACACACAACAAGTACCTTCCTAACTGTCTCCCTCCCCATTTCTGCCGCAGTCGCCGAGCCATCTTGCCACCCCTCACTACCACCCAGTGCCTGTCTTAACTCTTCTTCAACGTCCACCATTTGATCCTTGACTCTGCCTTCACTTTCTTCCTCTTCTTGATCTCCAAAGTCATCCTACAGACCACTATCCAATGCTGCCTAGCTATGTTCTCCCCTGTCACCACCTTGCAGTCTCCAATCCCTTTTAGAGCATGCCTTCTACATCAGATATAGTCCACCTGTGTGCCCTTCCTCCACTCTTGTACGTCACCCTGTGTTCCTCCCTCTTCTTGAAATATGTATTCACCACAGCCATTTTCATCCTTTTTACAAAATCCACCATCATCTCTCCTTCCACATTCCTCTCCTTGACACCATGCCTATCCATCACCTCCTCATCACCTCTGTTCCCTTCATCAACATGCCCATTGAAGAAAGCTCCAATCACCACTCTCTCCTCCTTGGATACACTCTCCACCACTTCATTCAACTCACTTCAGAATTCTTTCTCTTCCATCTCACACCCAACTTGCGGGGCATATGCACTGACAACATGAATCATCACCCCTTCGATTTCCAGCCTCATACTCATCACTCTGTCCGACACTGTTCACCCCAAGACACTCTTGACATTTTCTTCCCTCAGGATTATCCCTACCCCATTTCTTCTCCCATCCACACCATGATAGAAGAGTTTGAATCCACCTCTGATGCTCCTGGCCTTACTGCCCTTCCACCTGATCTCTCGCACACACAGTATATCTACCTTCCTTTTCTCCATCATATCAGCCAGCTCTCGTCCTTTACCAGTCATAGTGCCAACATTCAAATTTCCAACTTTCCAGGCCTCGACTGATTTGGTATGGAAATCTGATTTATGATCTGCATATTTGATTTGGCAAAGGATTTGCGCTGGATGCCTTTCCTAACACAATCCTCCCTATTTATCCGGGCTTGGGGCCGGCACTAAGAATGCACTGGCTTGCATGTCCACAGTGGCTGGGTTGCTTTACATGAGGGTATAAAAAGACATAAATAAGAGAAACAGACTGTATTGAAGATGAGACTGTATTGAAGCCCAGTTAGAAGCTTGAGTAATGAATTAAGTTTCTCAATACTGATGTGATGTTATGTTTTCGACTGTATGTTTGTAAATGATGCCCAACATTTTTAAGAGGTATGGGTTCAGAAATGTGAACCAGCCTTTTAAGATGATGACAGTATGATGAAGTGGGCAGTCATGAAACCTCTTAGAGAGGAACATCTTTATAAACAGAATAGTACGGATTTTTTTCATATGATTAGTCTGTTGTCATATAATAGAAATGAAAAATACTCTGCAAAACTGAGTTGAACAACTGAAATTCAGTTTTTGGTGGAGATTTTCCTTGTGTGTTATTTGTGTGTGTTATTTATAGTTCATTTTTGTTCAAGTTTTAATTTTCTATAAATTTACTTATTTGTTGTTGCAGCCTTTTTTTTATCATTGCAGCCATTTTATTGTCATGACTAGAATCTTGACTTGAAGCGTTGAAACAATAAATCAGTCACTATTTAGATCCAACCATTCTGTAAAGCAGCAGTTGTTTAGTCTGGTGAGGCTAAGGATGGAGTTCTTGACCACCAAGGGGACTGGTACATCATGGTACTGAGACACCAAATAAGACACAACGGCCAGTACGACCTATGAGAGACAGGCCAGTTTCAAATCGAAGACACCACTTGCACCTGAAGTCACAAATATGTGACCATGACCAGCGCTGCCTCTTGACAAAGCATGGGAAACCTGAAACCTACAAACCCAGCACAAGGTGTCTCTGTAGTGCAAGTGGTTAGTGTGCTCAGCCAGAAGGTTGGTGGTATGAGCCACCATGGGACTAAATCTCTCTTATCTAGAAGTTGTCTTTCTGTAATACCATTCCAATGTTGGTATGAAAGGAACAGACAATGCTTCAAATGGCACGTGTCTTTATTATAAAGAGAGACATAAATGACAGAAAAATTGAGTGGAAACCTCTGTAGGACAGATTATAATTTCAGGTGGGCAGGAAGGTGTAGCATTTGGGTATCCCATATCTTATTTGATCTAACAATGAAAAATGACAAGTTTTACATGTAATGACAGATTGAGAAGCCAAGCAACCTTCAAGTGGCTCTTCTAAATCGAGAACAGCCAGCTGAAGCGGTTTGGGCACATGTTAAACACAGGCCATGAGCATGTTGGGCAGGGTCAGACATTAAACACAAACATACATATTAAGATAAGTGCTCATATTGTGCAAACATGCAGCCTTTTTTATGTCTCTCTGTTCTTGTAAAAGGATCCTGTACCTCGTTAGGACTGCTTTTGGCTGTGTGTGTCGCTGGAGGGGGCTGTAGTTTTGGGTTGATACAGCTGAGCTGCTGACTGAGAGCGTGCTGAGTGCAGCCCGAGGCTGTCTCCTCTCTCCACAGATATGAACCAGGACACAGGACCTTCTATCCTTGGAAGTGGGGCTTATCTACAACATGTTATCAATACTTCCTTCAGCCAAGGAGAATGCATCCCAACGCACATTGTCATCTATCAGTAGCTTTTAATTAGTTTGTTTTCAACCAAATTTTGTTTCAGTAGTCGATGTTGTTGACTGCTATTCCTTGCATGTGGAACAGGGTCTTATGAGACTTGCTTTGTGTGCATGTATTTTCCTTAAAGTCTGAACATCTTGAAGCACCTTAGTTTCTTCAGGGTATCTTAGGTGGTGGCAGGATATGATGTGTGTGCTATAGATGTCATTTGTTTATTCTGACCTTAAAGTGTTCATGTCTGTCACGGTTCTCATTTGTTTCCGGCTCTGTGCATTGAACGAACAAATTAACAGCTCCAGAGAAGCTGCAAAATGACCAGCAGCAGACGACTGTGGTTGTTCTGGGAAGCTTTCTTTGGTGGGATGGAGTGTAACAACATGAAGGTTAAGAGCCAAAAGAGCCACCAAAAAGAGCATGTATGTTCAGCAAAACCCATCCCTAGACACATGTTAAAATTTTTATTCAATGATAGCTTTTTAGTGATAGCACCCAACACACCTACAGTACTGTTATCAAACTAGACGTTATCTCACTTTGGCCTTGGACTCACATCACCAGACTATTCTCTTTAGGCATAATAATACCGCATAAGAGCCAACCTCTAACTTCATGACCTTGCTTCCACACCAAGTGTTTTACTGTTTCAGCAGAATTAACTGAGCCAAAAGTTAGTCCTGAAGAGGCAAACCATGCAGGCATGACTATGGAAATGCTGAGTCTCTAGTATGATGAGGTGCGTGTTGGTGTGTGCGTCTCCTGTGGCCTGTGAAGGGAAACCTACTGTACCTGATGCATCCAAACAGGAAGTGACTCATGTGGCACTTCATTAGTCTGACATGTCAGTTCATATTTGAGCTGGAGGGGCTCTGATTTATCGTAGTGCAAAAATAAAACCTTAAAATATGACATGCGCAGTGAGTTTGCATGTTCTCCCCGTGTCTGCGTGGATTTCCTCCGGGTGCTCTGGTTTCCTCCCACAGTCCAAAGGTAGGTCAGGTGACTAAATTGTCCCTAGGTGTGAATGTGTGTGTCTGTGTTAGCCCTGTGATGGCCTGGCAGCCTGTCCAGGGTGTCTCCCTGCCTGCTGCCCAGTGACTGCTGGGGATGCCGCAACCCTGAGAGCAGGATGAGCGGTTTGGATAATGGATGGATGGGTAACTGTTAATGGTTTGACAGCAGATACCATTTGTAGATGGTTTACTCTGACCTCAAAGTGATTCTCTGGAAAAATTGGCATCACATGCACCAAAACAAAGTGATGGTGCACGATAGACTGCATGACAAGGAGCTTTATAAGGACTTGACTGCTGGGTTTAGAAAGACTATCTATTCAACCTCCACCTATTTATTTGTGTATATTACAACTAGCAAACAGAGATGCATACTGACACTATGGCACTCTGGACTATTTGGGAGCTGATCCTGGAATAACATTCAAAAACGATCATTTAACCAAAACTACATTTTGACTGTTGAACTCTTGCTGATTTGGAAAGTATCTGAATGCCGGGCCTGCTAAATGTTTGATTTAGCTAATAAATCCAAAAGGGGCCCCCTGAAGCATGATAGGAACGCTTTTCTTCATAAACTGTTCACACAGATGTTTGCACAACAAGTGCAGAATCTTTGAATGTTTTTGTGAGTCACATTTGTTTAGGAGAATGTTTGTATCTTACCTGACTTTCATAGGATTTTGAGCCATGGACCCTTTGACAACAAAGGTGATGACCCCAGTAAAAACCCAGAATCTTAGTTCAGTGTGAAAGGGGTAGTTGCTAGTAGTTCCCTTTTATAGTTTCTGAACCTTGTCATATTCATAATGCATGTGTGCATCTTTGTGAGAAACTGATCCTCCATCACAGCATGTGGATTACAGACATTGAAGTGCTCCAAAACGGAAATCTATTGTCCACATATAATGATTCAGGAGCATTTCTGTAAAATAATTTGCACTGATCCCAGAACAGTTTTTGTCAGGAAACCTGCTCCCACACACTTCTTCACACACAAAGGCACATATCTAAGACACTGAAATTCAAAATGTTACAATTTTTTCTTTCTTTCTTTTAGGAAATGTGAAATTAATTTTAAGTTGGTTGACAGGCATGGGTGCAAGTCCATGAATACTGGGATGGCATCCAGCGCGTTACCTGTGCCCCCATCCATAGGTTTAGTGGTTGTGTCAGGAGGGGCATCCGACGTAATGTTTTGCCAAATCAGTATGCTGATTGACAAGACCATACCGGATCGGTCGATGCCCACATTAACAAAGGCCACCATTGGTGCTGTGCCCTCACAGGGTACCTATGAAAACTGTAAAATCCGCTGCGGCGACCCCTGAGAAAAAGGGAACAAGCTGAAAGAAGAAGAGGAAGTAGAAATTGATTTGAAATTAAATACACACACTTATATGGACAAATGTGGCAAACAGCAAACATGTACACACTCACGCAGCTACAAAAAACTACTTGTAAAAACTATTAAAAACAACAAGGACAAGCAGCTTAAAGCACCTCTGTGAGATGTGTGTGTGTGTGTGTGTGTGTGTGTGTGTGTGTGTGTGTGTGTGTGTGTGTGTGTGTGTGTGTGTGTGTGTGTGTGTCTGTGTGTGTGTGTGTGTGTGTGTGTGGTGAGACTTCTCTGGTCTGGGCTTGAGAAATCAGACAGAAACTGTGACCTCTCTGATTCAGCACCTTACTGTTCTGGGGGGGGGGCACAGACGGGAAAGTAAAGAGAATAGTGGGGGAGGAGAGAGAGAGTAGGAACAGGCGGGAGACACAGGGATGGGTGGGAGAGCCATCTAAACAGGGAGCTATGCAGGCCACGTGGCTGTGCGACACCGTCAACCACTCACACTGCACGCTTCAATGCACTTGGCCACACACATGCTCTAACTCTCTTGCTCTCTCTTTCTCCCTCTCTCTCTCTCTAGCTGGGGCCAGTGGTACTGGCATTTCGACTATGAGGATGTAGGCTTGCCAGTGGTGCTGTTAACTTGAACTGCTGAGAAGGTGGAAAGCAGAGGGACAAGCTATGATCTCAACAGGGCTGATCAGAGGAGAGATGGAAAAAAAACAGCTTGAGGTAAAAAAAAAGAGAATTTAAGAAAGCTCAAAACGTCGAGAGCACATGGAAGACAGACTGAAAGACACACAGGCAGATCAGGAGATTCAACAGTTCACAGAAAGATGGGCAAAAGCGACATGGTGATGTATTGCAAGAGCAGAATAATAACTTGATGAGCCAACAGTGAGGCTCTAGTGAGAAATGAAAGCCATTTGAAATCATTCTCAAAGTGTGAGAGTGTTTTTCAAAGAAGATTCTGCGATATATGTTCCCTCTTTAAATCCCTACTCCAGCTGTTCTTGTGTGGTGTTTGGCATTAAGATCAACTCGTGATTCAGTTCAAGTGTTGATGTGTCGTCTCGCCAGGCGTGGACAGGATACAGTTTTCTTGACCACATGTACAATACCACTGTAACTGGAGTAATGGGGCAACTGTAATGGGCGACAGGAGGCTGAAGGTCAATGAAGACAACTTGTGACTGGAGGATCTCCAGTTCAGATGCCCAGAACTACTAGGGAAAGGCAAGGAAAAAGCTCGCCTTTGAGCAAGGCACCAACTGCTCCCACGTGGAAATTCGGGAAACTGTATGAATGTGAATCTGGGTGTAGCAAAATTAAGAGCGTAGAAGCTCAACAAACCACCCATGGACAAATAAAGGTTTGAAAATTGCTTTGATGGCCTTATTCTCCTCACAGAATCATTGCAAGAATAGCGAACCTGTAATACTTAGAGAAATGCCAGTGGCTATCCAAAAAAATCATATCCTGAAGAGTTTAGGGTAAAGGACAGGCTGGGCTCAGCTCTCCTCTGTGATTGAAACCAAATTGCACACACACTTTCTCAGAAGCACAACATGGAGGCCATAGATCAAACTGCCTTGAAAATAAGGTCACAGTGTAACCCCCAACCTCCCCTCCATCCACCCATCCATCCCTCTCTCACCACTCTCACTCATACTCTCTCCTTTACTCTCTCTCTCTCCCCCCTCTCTCTCACACACACACAAACTCTCTCGCTGTCTCTCTCTCTCTCTCTCTCTCTCTCTCTCTCTCTCTCTACCACCCCCTCTCCACTTTCTCAGTGACATATGCTACATGATCTGTTTCAGTGTCACACACTCAACTTATATTGGTGTCTACTATTTTTCCTGACGTGGCTTCAGCAGCGTCCACAGATGACAGGGGTAAAACAAAATCTAGGAATAACACCTTTTAATGGGAAGCAGAAGCACTTTCTCTGCTAAGCAAAATACCTGCACAGCAAAGGAATTTGTCTTATATGTATATTGCATGAATCTATTGCAGGAATATATTCATATATCATTCTATGTCTTGATAGTATACTGCACTTGTCACTTTGCGTATAGATAACAGACAATATGCATCATCGTGTATAGACTATCATCATACCTCAATATAAATAAGTAGGCTATATAGTCTACACATATAACTGCATTTTTACATAGATGCATTCTGTTTTAGCTGGTCATATGCTAAATTGCAAGTGTGAATAAGGTAGCCTTTTTAGGTGTTGAGAGACAGCAGTTGACAGTACATTCATAGTTACTGTCGTCATTATTATACTATTATTCTGTTTTTGTTTTTTTTGTCACTAGCTCATTTATGTTTTTGAACCAAAATTGAATGACTGGCCTTAGTCTCATGTTACACAATGCAATTTTCACCTAATTTAGATTACAGTGTGAAGTCATGTTATGCAACTTCACTGTTAAACGGAGCATCCTGCTGCAAATTAAATTGAACTCAGTGACTAATCAGATTAAGTTATACGTTTAATCCTATTTGAAACGGCTGGTAGAACTGTTAGGTAGCAGAGCAGAGTGTTAATAAGACTGCACAGCTAACAGGAACTATACTAGAACAGCTGTCATTTAACCCTAGCTAGCTAACATTATCTCATGTTGTCAATTAATGTTTGATATAAGACATTTGACATTGCAGTGTGTATCAAATAAAAAAATTGGCTGGTGAACTGTGTCGAAATCTTAATTCAGTTCAATTCATTCAATTCCATGTGCAAAGCCATTTTGTCCACTGTCCATAGATTTACTTGAGCCATAGCATTCTAATTCATTTTTATTTTCATTTTTTTACTTTATTTTTATTTTTCTCATTTTTACTTTTCTCTCTTATTGTTCACAGTTGTTGAGTTTGTATTGTGCAGCACAACTTGCAGTGAATTTGAACTACATAGTACAGTGGGATTGAGTTTGTAATGTATAGCTGATGAATTAACTTAAGAGTAGGTGAGGTAATTGCTTATCTGTGTTATATCCTGCTTATTTACATATTCGTAATAAATCATTCATTCATTCAGTCATTCAGTCATTCATTCATTTAACCGGGTACAAAGTGGATTTTTTTTAATGAATGGAATGTGTCACATTCATAAACACCATTATTAGTATTCTTATTGGTTATTACACAAAATAAATGAAGCTGAACAGCTCCTGACTAGTTGCAACTGTGTTACAAGAAAGTTGCAACAAAGACGGGCAAGCCTCTGCTGTTATTATAAGCAACCAGAGGTCAAGGGTCAGAGCCAGTGTTCCTGAAACTTTTCTGTGGTCCTAGAGTGGTTGTTTGGGAAGAGGTTGTTTCAGAAAAGGAGAGAAGTAGAAAGGGCCTGACTTGACTGGAATTAAACAGAAAGTTCTCGCAGGGTTTAGAGATAGATCGAGGTCAGGGAGGCTGTCAGATGCCAGGGAAGCTAGCCAACATGCGCTGAGTATCTGCCCACTAGCTAACACTGACTGTAAACAAGCCTTAATTGGGAAGTTAAGTTATCAAATATCCCCCCGTCACCAGAGCTGGTTGTTTGTGCATGGAGTTTAGCACGAGACCTTGCAGACAACTTTTTAAACAGCCCTTAGTTTTAATCTGATTTTGAGTTATTATGTACATATATGACTGAGCTAAACATGAAACAGTGAGATAATGAGGATCCATCCATTTAAAACACACACACACACACACACACACACACACACACACACACACACACACACACACACACACACACACACACACACAAAGTCTTGCATTAGAGCAAGACCCAGCGTGTTCAAAAACCTGTTTAAGAGACTGAATAGATAACAGCTCTAACTTATGCACTGTTGCCCTTTGGCCTATCAAACAAAAGTCCCATGTAAAAGAACTGTTCCATCAAGCCTTCATCTGAATACGGCTGAGATATAATTTTCTTTATGTCATTGCTGACAAAAATAAATCCTTTCAGCAGACAGCCAGAGGAAGATCCGCTCTCAACTGTTTCCATCTCTGGCCCCCTCTGGTCTGCTCTCTGCAGTACTTCTGAGTCACACTAGGAGCAACAAACCTGAGAGGGAGCATCTGTCTGTCTGTCTGTGTCTCTCTCTGTTAATCCCCATCTCTCTACTCATCTCCCTCTCTCTCTTGCAGTTTTTATGTCATAATTTTTGCTTCACTTTTGTCTCTTTGCCTCTTGGGACTGGAGCATGTCTCTCTGGCTCAGTCATCATATCCCTGCCTTGGTTACCCGCCCCCTTTACCTTCCTCCCTATATTGTTGTCTATCGCTCTCCCTCTCTCTCTATCTCTATATCACACTTCTTGTTTTTATCTGCAGCTCTTTTTGTCTCTTTCTTGGTTATGCACCCTTTCTCTCATCTTTTCTATTTGGCCTGCACTCTCTATTTCTCTTCTCATCTCTCTCTCTCTCTCTCTCTCTCTCTCTCTCTCTCTCTCTCTCTCTCTCTCTCTCTCTCTCTCTCTCTCTCTCTCTCTCTCTCTCTCTCTCTCTCTCTCTCTCTTTCTCTCTCTCTGTGTTAGAACAGAATTGCGAGTAATGCTGGCATCAATCCAGCACTATTTACATGTCTTTGAAGGGAGAGGAGAGGAGATAAGAGGACAGTAAAGGAAAGGAAGAGAGCAGAAGACATAAAGTCAGAGGAAGGGAAGTGGAGAGGAAAGCAGCTGAGATGAGACAAGCGAAAGGAAGGGGAGGCAGGATCCGGTCTAAACCAGCATGCACTGAATCAGGGCTATTCTAGCACTCCTCCTTGTCCTCCTCCTCCTCCCCCTGCTCTTTTTTGACTCAGCCTGGGACCGGCTGAACTTTTTTTAAACACCCTGTCACATGCCCACTGTCACCAGGAAAAATTCAGGTACACATTCCCAAGAAATGTAAGAGGATCTGCCATCTGTTTGGCCGCATGGCAGACTTAAGGCGTTTTTACACAGAGATCATGCAATATTGCTGTAATGAAGACTCGTCTTTATGCTGGCTTTGTTTTTTACACTGAACCAAACAACGGCGGCATAAAGGCACCCCAGTGTGTGATTTTACATAGCATGCTGGCGTTCCGGAAGCAGAGGCATCACGATGTGTAACATAACACAACAGCCGTCGGCTGTCCCGTCTTGCCAGATGTCCCTTTTACACAGACGTTGAGTTGGCTCTGTGACTACCTTATACCTTTTACATAGAATGGTGAGGCGGGTTAATGGCGCAACACTCCCGTCTTGAAAAGGCTGTGCAAAAAGCCCTTTGGAGAGAAGTTGATGGTGAGATGAGACAGTGGTCGACCATGAGAGACCTGGTGGGCAGGTGTTTCCTCACTGTTACATAAGGTTGTCAGACGGGTTGACAGTATGTCATATGGATGTATTGATTATCAGGTGGACATGTTTAACATGAGAAGTCATCCACACATACCGTTTGTGGGACTGGTTGTTCGCACTGTTCAGGTCAAGTTGGGGTCAGGAGGTGTAGTTTACATGGGTCACTATGAGCTGGTGGCATTTGGGAGTGGAGCTCATTATGGAGCTGTTTATGGCTGCTTTACATTGTAGATCTTTCCACACCGGAAGCGGTGTGGGAAGATGGCAGCGGAATTTCATGTTTGCAGCGGCCTCACCCAGTATCGTCCATGCAGTCTTCGGCCATGTCTGCGTTTAAGTTTTGTCTTCATTTGATGGCTGGGAGGGCGGGCGCTGGATCGGCTGAGGGAGCCTGGTCTGCTGCATCCTGTGGGCCCAGGGACCACGGTCCTGCCCGGAGCTGCGCCCAAAGAGATAACACCAAGGGTGGTCTGACAGGACATGGAAGCAGGGCAGGCTAAGCTAAATGCTAGCCCATGCAGACTGGCAGTTCTGACAATTATCCTGGCTGGCGTTCGTTCCCTTGGACAGGGATTTTTTGTTTAGTTCGGATATATGTGTTAGTTTGGGTATATGTGTTAGTTTGGATATATGTGTTAGTTTGGATGTGTATTATTGTAGTTTTTGGATATGTGTTTTTGTCTTTGTATTGCACTGCTGTGGGCTGGGGGAAATGATATTTGCATACATTTCATGTTTGCAAGTACATGAAATGAAATGACAAATAAAGTGTTCCTGATTCCTGATTCCTGATCTATGCAGCATTAAAATGGTAGTGGTGATGATGATCTGGCATGGGCAAGCAGATTAATCTTGTTTAAGCTATATTTGAGCATTATTGGGCATTTACTATGTTGTTCATCCTGAAAAGTGCCTGTCTATAGGGTCCACGGTGGTGTAGCGGTCTAAGCATCGGCTTTGTGTCGATGCAGTTGCCCACTGGGGACTGGGGTTCGCGCCTTGGTCTTGTCAGATCCGACTATGGCCGGACTTGATGAAGGAGCAATCTTTGGCAATGCTGTCTTTGGGAGGGGGGTGGAGTTGGTGTGTGTGTGTGTGTGTGTGTGTGTGTGTTGGAAAAAGCAGTGGTTCGGCCTGGATTCACCTTGTCACGGAAGCGGCGAGGCATCTCCTTTAGAACTACCGGCCGGAGAGATGCTGTTGGCGAATGCATGCAGTATGAGGGTGGGTATTTGAACTAGAATAGGGAGCGATTGGCCACTCAATTGGGAGAAAAAGGGAAAAATCAGAAATAAATTTAGAAAAAAAAGAAAATTGCCTGTCTATAAACAAAGGTAGCATTAAAAGTCCTTTAATCACAAATCACCCAATGTGTGATGCCATCTGCGATCAGTGACACAAATAACAGTAAGTGTTTTAGCAGCTAATTCCATACTAGCCAGATGCTTAGGAAGCCAACAAAATGAGTCCTTAGGACGGAGACAGTACTTACATAATTTGTCTGTCCCTCCAGACGGTGATAAGGGCAGAATGGGAGTTCGAGCCAGCTTATGAAAGCCAATGAGTCCACACTCTATTCTTGGAGTTACTGAGTCCTTAGCTCTCTTTCCTGGACTGACCATCTGTGCCCACTGTCTTCACCAGTGATCAAAAGTCATCTAATTCCATCCCCTGTAATTTGGGACCACAAACAAAACTTGTCATCACCGCCACAGTGCTAGTAACAGCTCATGTCAGCTATTCTTGGTTCTCATGCAACAGAGTGAGTCAACACCTCCCTAGCATACATGATCATCTTTAGGAGAATTTGATCCATCTGCTGTCTGGGGGCTATGGCTCTGATCCTTGACCTCCCCACCATCCGTATAATAATTTTGGTGATCTGTGAATTGAACCCTGTTCTACTATTGGACTCATTGTAAGTCACTCAAGATAAAAGGGACAGCTAAACAACTGAAATGTAAACTTGTTACAGTGGTACTTTTTAACGGTTTGCCACTGAAGCACAATGGACTAAAGTCTGAGCCTGACCACCTGCAAATACTATGTGTATGGTGAAACTGAACAAGGAATGCTCCTCTACATATCAACATCTACTGTTGCTTAGGCAAGGCACTCAAGTAGAGCATAGTGTGGATGAGCTTAGGCGCGTTCGTGTTGATCATGTGGGTGCCCTCAAGCAAGAGATTAAGCAAGTGGTTCCACCTGGTTGGTGATATGCACTGAAATGTACAATGGGACCAAACAAGCAAAATTTAATGATGGAGGCTGTGTTTGTCTTGTACTATGACCCTCATATTAGTAAAAAAAAAACAAAAAAACAACGACAACAAAAAACCTTAGTTTCAGCAAGATTACTAGCAAGCATAAAAATCAAAATGAGCTAATTGTAAAGAAAGAGGCTGGTATCAAGCGAGAGCGGTTCTTCAGCCATAGTTTCAGAGGCAGGTGGTACAACAACATCATGTCAGAGGCAAGTGGTACAACCACATTCTGTTTTGAAGAAGAGGGGAAGTTTTTGCAGGTTATCCAACAAATACTACAACAATACAACACAACAGCAAAAACCAAGGTTCAACAATGTTTATTAGTTTGGCAGTGAGGGAAGTGCTGACACAATAGCACTGTAACTGTTTTGTTTCAAATAGATCTATGGGAAACATAAAGTGGACAAACACCAATGCATTTTCCAGGAAATAAGAATGACAAGCTCAAAGATTGCTGCTTTAAACCCAATAACATACCCCCTCTCTCCGTAACATGTGAGTTAGGCTCCAATAGAGGTGATCACCCTTAATATAGCACAACAGTATGACAGTGAGATGTTTTCTTGAAATTTTGAGATCATCTTTCCACGTTGGCTGTCTCAGAGTATCCTACTTTTGAGTCTGACTTGTGGGGCTCATACACCCTGTGGTAAACACATTCCTTGGATCCTGTGCATGTGTGCATGTGTGCGTGCGTGTGTGTGTGTGTGTGTGTGTGTATGTGTGTGTGTGTGTATGTGTGTGTGTGTGTGTGTGTGTGTGTGTGTGTGTGTGTGTACAGGCAGTGCTAGGGGCCTGGGTCTTGATCATTGACCTCACACTATAATGTAACCTAAAGCTTCTGAGCACACGGGACAATCAGCATGTGACCATAGTGTGATGTACTAACTGCTGCAGGCTCACTAAAATATATATTTTACATGGTGTGGTCAAAAAAGGGGTCCAGATGTATTGTTAACTGAATAGACCCAATTTGATATTAACTCATCAAAACATGTGTTATTAGTTAATACATCATGGCTGGGTGCCCTAAATATATTTGTAGAGTTTATCTTTACCGCATCTTTACTAAATTTACAAAGGAACATGGATTAGGGGCGTCCGGGTAGCTGCCAGTCTATTCCATAGCCTACCAAAACGGGGCTCACCACATTGAGTCCCCATGTTACCTCCAGCGTGGTCGGGTGTCCCTACAGACACAATTGGCTGTGTCTGTGGGTGGGAAGCTGGATGTGGGTATGTGTCCTGGTCGCTGCACTAGCACCTCCTCTGGTTGGTCTGGGTGCCTCTTTGGGGGGGAGGGGGAACTGGGGGGAATAGCGTGATCATCCCACACGCTACGTCCCCCTGGTGAAATGCCTCACTGTCAGGTGAAAAGAAGCCGCTGGTGACTCCACATGTATCAGAGGAGGCATGTGGTAGTCTACAGCCCTCCTCAGCTCGGCAGGGAGGGTGGAGCAATGACGGCTCGGTAGAGTGTGGGGGATATGGCTCAGTCTCTGAAGTGTATGGAAAGAGACTGGGAATCCAGTCTAGTCCCTTGTGACATCTGAAGGAGGAGGGATGGATTCAATTCAATTTAGGTCTCCTGTTGGTCAGAGGAGAGAGATTTAGACAAGTGACCGGATGCTTTCTGATTTGTTTCTCCAAAACGGCTGAGATTGGACTGGATGGTCTCTTGTGCCCTAGCATATCAAGGTGTCCTGAGCAAGGCACCTCAATGCCCACCTGCTCCACTTCAATAGAGAAATGAAGGTTTGAAAAAAGTCAGAAGTCCACGTGAAGTAAATCAGCTTGTGTTTTACCTTACCTGCTAATCCAAGACAAGCATATCAAGGCAAAACAACTCCATGTGCCCATTAAAATAACATCCACCAGTGAAAATCAGTTCCACCTGTGTGCGTTTGGGGGGCTTGGTAGGACCACATGGGTTTTCAATTGCATAACCACTGGACTACATTGAATTAATTCCCCAAAAACCTTGCCAAACTTGTCCATCTCATTTAAGAAGAAGGGTAAATGGAGAATATGGCCTTTCCCTTCAATAAGAAGGTGGAAGGTAGCCACTGTAAAGCCCCTACATTTACTTCATATCCACATAGCTACAGTTGCCGTCAGGGCCGCCGCCAGGGCAAACTTTTAACTGAGGTCCAGAAGCATCAGTAGAGTGGGTTTATTTTATAGCTGTACATTTGCACTTCTTTTTTTTTTTTTTTTTTTTTCACTTTTTTTTTCCCCAGGAAAATTTGAGTTTCAGACATGTAATTTCCTGCATTCTGGTGAAATTTTAATGCATGTGAATATCCCAATGTAACCTACAGACCGCAAACTGACTCTTAGGAAAAATAGTTGAAAATATTCTGGAAAATATTGAAAAAAATATTTTGTAAAATAAATAAGTAAATAAAATAAGTAACCACAACATAATCTGAGTGTCTGTGATTATTCATCTACATCATTATCTTTATTTTCATCAGACACATAGCTTGAGGCAGGTGTTCTGATTAATTAGATAGTTAGCCTAATTGTAGACATAGATGTAGTGCATTATGACTGAATGGTTGAGAAATATGAGCACATTCAGATGAGTGAAAGAGCACGTAATGAGTTGGATAGCTGCTGTCCCACAGGTAGTGAATGGACCAGTGCAATGTGAACATGGTAAATATGTAATGTAGGGTGACCACATTTGGGTTATCAAAAAGAGGACTCTAGTTAGTAGACACTAAAATGCCACTCACTGCTGGTAGGCTCTAGTTCTTATCCCTCCGACTATCACGATCGCTTATCATTGAGGAATAAGTTGTAACTGGCTGAAATGAGTCTTATTTGGCGGCTCGATATGACCATAGGGCCTATAGAGGATTCATTCAGATTAGTTGTTCTGCCCAGGCTATGCTAACATTAGCCTGAGTGATGTGTTGGCAGGAGGCTTTATAACGATGTCAAAACACTTTCATTCACAAATAAAACCATGTTCATTCACACACACACACACACACACACACACACACACACACACACACACACACACACACACACACACAAACACATATAATGCAAAACGTCGGCCTGAGAGGGAAAAAAATTACTGAGGTCCAGACCTCGGCGACCTCATAGCTGGCTACGGGGGTGTCTGCTGTCCAGCCATAGGGACAACTTCTGGCTTAATGAAAGACATTAGAGATTTGTTTTGTAATGAAGTAATGCAGTTCTGCTGCCAATTATTCAATATAGCATGGCTTGCAGTAATAATGCAAGATAGACATAGGATGAATGTGCTGAGGGGGACTTCTACAATGGTTACCACCATAGGTCTGCTTGGATCCAACTGGTTGTGACTGTTGCAATATGATGCTATGTTTTACTCTGCCAGGATAACAAACTATTACAGACTGACCTTTTCACTAGCAACTAAAGCTCATCAAATAAATACTGTAAAAGGTGTGAGAAAATATTTTTCAGGTAAACAATCACCCAGGCTGATTTTCTTTCTGAACTTGTTTGGTAACAGTTAGTAGGAAAAACAAACCAACTGAATGATGTTTTCTGTTGTTAGGTTTATGTCCTCTGCCAGGTACCAGTGAGGAAGGTCTGGGATGCATTTAAAGTGTAAAAAGTGCTGCGTCAGAGATCAAATCCTTTCTTAGCTGCTGGGTGGTGAGGAGGTTAAACTGCCATCACTCTAACAGACTTAAAACAGCACCTGCCCTACATTTATGCAGGACATTCGTTTTCTACCAGCTCCAGGGGTCCTGTTCTGTAGCTGACCCTGACCTCTGACCTCACGGTGGAGGAGGAAAGCAAGAGAGAGAATTCCTTGATGGTGCTCAATAAAAGTGCCATATTAAAGGGGGGGGGATACAATGATCTAATTTCCCTCTGATGAGGCAGACAGTGATGACCAGATCAAGGGTTGGCGGTCAGAAGTTTTGTGCTTGTATTTGTGTCTGTTTGCACAATGGTGCAGACTAGTTTGCTAGTTAGGTTGTTAGCTAGTTACTTTGCACAAAGGTGCAAACTGACAAAGCTCAGTTCTCTTCTGTTTCCCCTGAAAATTCTGGAAGTCTCAAGACTGTTATTGTTGCTGCTGGTATTTGGGTTGAACAGCTGTGCAAGTGATCCCCTCAGCAGCCCCCTGCTCCTCTTCTCCCAGCAGCCCTATTCACAGCATCAGGCAAGCACACGTGCACACATGCACGCACACACGCACAAAAACAACATGGCTGTGTGTCCAGTGACCGGAGGGTGAATTCTCACTGAGGGTCCTTTACACTGTTTTCATAGAGCTTAGCAGAAAACCAAGCTCATGCTCTGCGAAGTCCAATACTCAAACACACACACACACACGCACACACACACACACACACACACACACACACACACACACACACACACACACACACACACACACACACACACACACACACACATGCTTTCACTGTATCTACTGTGAATACAAGGCAATGTATTTGTCCTGTTTTGTCCTGTTGCAGAGCCTCATTAGGCTGCTTCTGCAAACAATTGCTGTTTCCTGCCTGTGGCCTCTGCCTGTTTAAAGATTTTACAAGTGTTATTATCCTCTGATGATGAATTCATACGAGGAATACAGGCTGGCATTTTGCCTTTAGAGTGCGGCTTGAAGATCCCATTCAGACAGTGTTTTTTTCTGATCGTGTCTTGGTTGAAGGAAAATGGTGAATGCATTGGTGTGATTTTTTTTTGTTTTTTTTTTTTTTGTTTTTTGTCGAGTCCCATGATGTTTTGCTGTCATTGAGTTTAATACTTTTACTTTTACTTTTCAATTTGTTCTAGAACTTTCATTGTTTTACTTTTAATCTGAAAGCAAAAGACATTTCTTGTTTCTCAATTTCTCGTTTTGTGTAAACTTACTCAACCAATGAAATTGACTGTGAAAAGTCCCAGTCCTTTTTTTTTTAACTTTCAGTTCTCTTTTCTGTTGTGTAAGTTTATTTTTCACCTCTGTGACAAGAGGGGACCTCCACTAATGTTTAATATTCTGTAATTACAACTATATTGTGTGTGTGTATGTGTGTGTGTGTTCTCATGTCTTTGTGTGTGCTTGTTTGGTGCATGTATGTGATTGTGTGCATGTAAGGAAGAAACTCTGTGTGTGTGTGTGTGTGTGTGTATGTGTATGTGTGTGTGTGTGTGTGTGTGTGTGTGTGTGTGTGTGTGTGTGTGTGTGTGTGTGTGTGTGTGTGTGTGTGTGTGTGCGTGTGTGTGTGTGTGTGCGTGTGCGTGTACATGCAAGAGCCAATATCTATATGTAATGGGTCTGAGTGTCTAAGTGTCTTTTTTACTTTCTGACCCATGATTCTTTCAAGGTTGGAATGGGGTGCGTACCGGCTGGACTTTGCATACACTGTAATACAAGCACGTGCAGTATCAATCTGCCAGGCACGTCTGTAGACGCCTGTACTATGAGCCTCTGTGTTGCATCCGGCACACGCAAAAAGCACCCCAGGTGCTGAGTAACCCCCCGCCTCGCCGTCACTAACCCTGCAACCTTGCTGTGCGGCTGTGGCGTGAGGCCAGCTAAAAGCAGACCAAACCGGCATGAGCCAGCGCAATGCGCTACAAGAACCCCTTTGCCACCCCCACCCCGCCCCTGCCACACACACACAGGCCTCCACTTCCTCCTCTGTCCCCCGAGTGCAGATACACGGCACATTTCCTCAGCAGCAGAATATCTTATGTTTAACTCTTCATAATCATCTTTTGGCTGTCTTAGGAGAAGGTTAAAATACCAAGTTTAAATGTCTACTGACTGCACAAACTGCTAGGACAAGATCAGATTTGTCCTGCCAAGAGTTAAGCGACATCTGTTTCTGAGAAAAATGGAGCCCTGTATGCGTGTATGCTCTCTACATCCATACACCTGTTCTTTCTGTTCTGTTCATTGTTGCTTTGTTTCTTTTTCTTTCTTTTCTTTTTTTTGTTGTTGTTTTGTTCCAGGGACGAGTTTCACTCTTTGGCACAAAGAAAGTGGAGAAAACAACACCTGTCATTCATGATCAGGTAGCCATAGTGTGAGAATTTACTTATCATGGAGCCAATACAGAGTTGAGTCACAAAGATGCAGGTTTTTACAAGGTCTTTTCATTTTGCTTTAGGAGCTGTCAGTGGTTTTGGTGGACTGACTTCTCATAAAAGCACTCCTCCTTTGCTCCTCCTGATTTCCAAAACTCTTGTAGCTTAATACCGTTTCTGGAGTTTTAATACCAGAACACAACATTTCCTTAAATTAGTCTCGGCACCATTCTGCTGTAAAACACATATAAACACAGCATCCCACTTCCTGTCTGAGCGTTCTCACGCACTCAGTCCTCTGGCCGTGAAGGAGGACTCATGCTGAAATACCTGGTTAAGGAGGGTGAAAAACTTTGCTGATGTAACTTGCTGCAAATTGGATTTTAAACTGACATGTTGAGTCAGTTGTTTTCACTGTTGGGCCCTTTCAAAATGTTTGGACCCCATGTGAAGCTATCAATAAGCAATGGAAAATGATGAGAAAATAAACACTTTTTACATCCAGGAAACACGGTGTGTGGCAGGCAGGAATTGGTTTGACCTTTGGCTGGAAGGGATGTGTTCAGCTCCAAGTTAAATGCTTTCTTCCTATTGCAAGCTGTTTTATGATTTAATAACTTTTCTATATATCAAACTTTGTTGAAATTTAATATCAGGTTTTTGAAAATTGATATAAATTTTTATGAAATTTGATATCAAGATTTTTAAACTGATACCATATTTCGATATCAACTGTCGTAAATTTGATGTCAAGATTTTAAAATTATGTATACACATATTTTTTGATATCGGTTTTTGGAAATCTGATATAAGTTTTCGGAATTTTTATATCCAATTTCAGAAATTTGATAGTGTCTTCGAAGAAAGCTATTGCGAGGAAAGTGGAGGAAAGTGCACACAGGTGGACTATATCTTATGAAGAAGGCGCCATCTAAAAGGGATTGGAGACTGCAAGGTGGTGACAGGGGAGAACGTAGCTAGGCAGCATCGGATGGTGGTCTGTAGGATGACTTTGGAGACCAAGAAGAGGAAGCGAGTGAAGACACAGCTGAAGATCAAATGGTGGAAGTTGAAGAAGGAAGACTGTTGTGTGGAGTTCAGGCAGGAGTTAAGACAGGCACTGGGTGGTAGTGAGGAGTTGCCAGATGGCTGGACAACCACTGCAGAAATAGTGAGGGAGACAGCTAGGAAGGTACTTGGTGTGTGATCAGGACAGAGGAAGGAAGACAAGGAGACTTGGTGGTGGAATGAGGAAGTACAGCAAATTATACAGAGGAAAAGGTTGGCAAAGAAGAAGTGGGATAGTAAGAGAGATGAAGAAAGTAGACAGGAGTACAAGGAGATGCAGCGTAAAGCAAAGAGAGAGGTGCCAAAGGTAAAGGAAAAGGCGTATGGTGAGTTGTATGACAGGTTAGACACTAAGGAAGGAGAAAAAGACTTGTACCGATTGGCTAGACAGAGGGACCAAGCTGCAAAGGATGTGCAGCAAGTTAGGGCGATCAAGGATAGAGACGGAAATGTGCTGACAAGCGAGGAGAGTGTGCTAAGAAGGTGGAAGGAATACTTTGAGGGGCTGATGAATGAAGAAAATGAGAGAGAGAGAAGGTTGGATGATGTAGGGATAGTGAATCAGGAAGTTCAGTGGATTAACAAGGAGGAAGTGAGGGCAGCTATGAAGAGGTGAAGAGTAGAAAGGCAGTTGGTCCTGATGACATACCTGTGGAGGCATGGAGATGTTTAGGAGAGATGGCAGTGGAGTTTTTAACTAGATTGTTTAACACAATCCTGGAAAGTGAGAGGATGCTTGAGGAGTGGAGAAGAAGCATACTGGTACCAATTTTCAAGAACAAGGGCGATGTGCAGAACTGTAACAACTACAGAGGTATAAAGTTGATCAGCCACAGCATGAAGATTTGGGAAAGAGTAATAGAAGCTAGGTTAAGAGGAGAGGTGATGATCAGCGAGCAGCAGTATGGTTTCATGCCATGAAAGAACTACACAGATGCGATGTCTGCTTTGAGAATGTTTATTGAGAAGTATAGAGAAGGCCAGAAAGAGTTGCATTGTGTCTTTATAGATTTAGAGAAAGCTTATGACAGAGTGCCGAGAGAGGAGGTGTGGTATTGTATGAGGAAGTCAGGAGTTGCAGAGAAGTATGTAGGAGTGGTGCAGGATACATATGAGGGAAGTGTGACAATGGTGAGGTGTGCGGTTGGAATGACAGGTGGGTTCAAGGTGGAGGTCGGATTACATCAAGGATCGGCTCTGAGCCCTTTCTTGTTTGCAATGGTGATGGACAGGTTGACGGACAAGATCAGACAGGAGTCTCCATGGACGATGATGTTCGCGGATGACATTGTGATCTGTAGCGAGAGTAGGGTGCAGGTTGAGGAGAGCCTGGAGAGATGGAGGTATGCACTGGAGAGAAGAGGAATGAAAGTCAGTAGGAGCAAGACGGAATACCTATGCGTGAATGAGAGAGAGGACAGTGGAATGGTCAGGATGCAAGGAGTGGAGGTGACAAAGGCATTTGAGTTTAAATACTTGGGGTCAACTGTCCAAAGTAACGGGGAGTGCAGTGGAGAGGTGAAAAAGAGAGTGCAGGCAGGGTGGAGTGGGTGGAGAAGAGGGTCAGGAGTGATTTGCGACAGAAGGGTACCAGCAAGAGTTAAAGAGAAAGTTTACAAGATGATTGTGAGACCAGCTATGTTGTATGGTTTGGAGACAGTGACACTGACAAAAAGACAGGAGGCGGAGCTGGAGGTGGCAGAGTTGAAGATGCTAAGATTTTCACTGGGAGTAACGAAGAAGGACAGGATCAGGAACGATTATATTAGAGGGACCGCTCAGGTTGGACGGTTTGGAGACAAAGCAAGAGAGGCAAGATTGAGATGGCTTGGAAATGTGTGGAGGAGAGATGCTGAGTATATTGGGAGAAGGATGCTGAATATGGAGCTGCCAGGGGAGAGGAGAAGAGGAAGGCCAAAGAGGAGGTTTATGGATGTGGTGAGGGAAGACATGCAGGTGGCTGGTGTGACAGAGGAAGACGCAGAAAACAGGAAGAAATGGAAATGGATGATCCGCTGTGGCGACCCCTAACGGGAGCAGCCGAAAGTAGTAGTAGTAGTAGTAGTAGATATTTGATTTGGCAAAGATTTTACACCAGATGCCCTTCCTGAAGAAACCCTCCCCACTTATCCGGGCTTGGGACCGGCACTAAGAATGTACTGTCTTGTGGATCCTCAGTGGCTGGGTTCTCTGCATTTATCCCATCCTATTGTATAGGAGCGGTGGGCAGCTGCAGCACCCTGGGACCAACTCCAGTTCTTCTTTCCATTGCTTTGCTCAGGGGCACAGACAGGAGTATTAACCCTAACCCTAGATGTAACATGGCACCCAAGTAAAGGGGTGTTCATTTCCATTTAAACTGAAGAAAGATCAAATTTTTCGTAATTTGCACCTTTGTTTTCCCTCCTTTCATCAAATGTGTGTGTGTGTGTGTGTGTGTGTGTGTGTGTGTGTGTGTGTGTGTGTGTGTGTGTGTGTGTGTGTGTGTGTGCATGTGTGCATGTGTGTGCGTTTGAGCAATGAGAAGAGGAACTCCTGCACCTAGATGACACTGATCATCCATTCATCCATCCATTTATCCACCCATAAACTGCTTATCCTGCTCTCAGGGTCACGGGGATGCTGGAGCCTACCCCAGCAGTCATTGGGCAGCAGGCAGGGAGACACCCTGGACAGGCTGCCAGTCCATCACAGGGCCAACACACACACACACACACACACACACACACACACACACACACACACACACACACATTCACACCTAGGGCCAATTTAGTACGGCCGATTCACCTGACATACGTTGACACTGATCAATATTCATATATTATTAATATTCATACTTTTTGGTTTAGAGGTACTTTCCTATTACTGCATTACATTCAGGATGGCATCGTCAGCAGCGTAAATGTGGGCTGGATGTGGTATAAACACATAAAGTCTAACAAAAGAAACCACTGTCTACAGTACTGAGGTATGGTAGATGCAGGCTAAACGTATGAACTTCTACAATAGCTTTCAGTGTTGCCCTGCTCGGGTGAGATTAGTTCTAGCTGCGTGTAAGACAGTAAGTTAGTGTCTTACTGATACTTATACTGACTGAATTCGACTGTGTAACATTCCAGAAAGACAGGACTATATTATTAATGCAGGATAAGTACATGAGTGAGGACTTCTACAATGACTGTACACAGTGCCAGTGCAGGGAGATATCAGCATTAAAAAGAAGCTTCTAGAAGGACTGTAAATGTAGTATGTCACAGCATAGTAACAGGATATCATGTGTTGAAAACCATTCAGTGTTTGTGTTTTTGGTCTGGCTCCGGGCCTGCCGGCTCTCATTGGTGTTGATTTAACACCTGCTTCCACTCAATTCCCAGAACCCCTGATGCTCAGCATGCTGTGTTCAGTGTTCACACACCATGTCAAAAACAGACAAATACAGGCAGACACACTCAGGACCTGTTAAAAACGCCGCAGATACACACACACTGAACATATTTAAAACATACAAACACACACACACACACACACAAACACTTGCACACAACAACTATGATAAAGATATATATACACACACTGACTAAAGGATTTAATATCATGGAAACATACTCACTAACAGTAAGAAACACACTCTTGCATGCATGCACACATGCACACACACACACACACACACACACACACACACACACACACACACACACACACACACACACACACACACACACACACAGACTGAAGATGTGATTGTACAGAAACAACAGTCGACTATCTGTGCACCAAAAATTGTCAACCGAGTTGTAAAAATCCCAGGGCTATGCATTTGGACACAGCACATTTAGATGATAATATCTCTGGGCCGGGCTGTAGACTGCTGCTCTCACCTTCATCTTCAGGTATTTGTAGTAATCTCTCAGTTATCTGCAGATCACTCAGGCTTGCCATGGTCTTTCTCAGCTAGGCTCAAGCCCAAACCTTTCCCTTCAAAATCAGAATCTGTCATCCTTATGTAATGTGTGTGTGTGTTTTAGATGCAATGGTTTTGTAAGACTTGTGCTTTGTTTTTTGTTTTTTTTTCTTCAGCTAAGCAACCTAACAACCGTATCTCTTTTTAAAAATTTTATCATTGCTCTCATAACGTGATGTATTTGACCACTTTTCTTTTTTTTTATTATCTTCAGCCATGCAACCTAACAACCGTATTTCTCTTTTTTTTAAACATTTTTACCATTGCTCTCATAACGTGATGTGTTTGATCACTCTTCTTTTCTGGCAAACCAATTAAACTAGTGTCGGGTTTTGGTTTTTCTTTTAAAGGGAAAGCGCAGGTGGCGGGGGACTTCCTTTAAACCCCAGTAGCTGATAAGTCACATTTGCAGGACTGTCGAGCTCAGGAAACGAAGTGAGAGGAAAGTACTATCCCTCTCACTTCCTGTCTCTCTGTTTGCACAAGACTATGTGTAGGTCCATCCTCAGTGGGACATGCGTGCAAACGGCGAGCTTGCTTTGTTTATTCATGCCTGCACATTGCACACTTTGTAGGCTTGTTTGCAGCACAGGGTTTTATGTGGCATTTTAATGTGGCAAACTTCATATGGCTCATAATCGATGCTTAGAAAATAACAAGGAATGGAAATGTGTGTGGTTGCTTCAATATGCACACTTCTCTCTGGTACTGTTTTGTCATATCTGTCCTTTAATGCCCACTGTCCACAGCCTGAACCCGATGCTGATGCCATTATCTCAGTTTAAACAGACTTTCAGTTTAAGAGGGGGGAAAAAACCATGTAATTCTTCCTGTTTGGAAAAAGATAGGAGATAGTCAGATCTGGGTAGCAAAGAGTTAAAACTGAGTTTTTTATTTGTGTGTGGATGCAGAGAGGAAGTTGTTAGCCCTCTTTGCGCCTTGACCCGGGCTTTATTTATCAGACACATTTCTTGCAAACCATCAAGGAGTGAGATCACGTTTCCAGTCTGACTCAGCTAACCCCACTTCAGTGCCACAAGGCACCTGTCAGGGCAGTGAGGCTCTGACCTTTGACCTTTTTAATGTTGCATACACTTTTGTTCTCACTATAGCTTGTGCCTACATTTTGGGAATTTAGATGAACAGTCTCATTTCAAAATGAATTTGCCACCATTTGAAAAGACTGCTCTTCCATTCATCTATCCATCCATTATCCAAACCGCTTATCCTGCTCTCAGGGTCGTGGGGATGCTGGAGCCTATCCCAGCAGTCATTGGACGGCAGGCGGGGAGACACCCTGGGCAGGCCACCGGGCCATCACAGGGCCGAGACTGCTCTTATTAAAAAAAAAAAAAAAAGTTCATTCATGCTCATGTATGCATTATGGGATCTGAAAGTTCAGCATAAAAGTTGGTCTTCCGCATGCAAAATAGTACTGTCCTTGAGAACAGAGTCATCTGTAATTATGAATTTCACTGAAGGATTTCAGGTGGATGAATAGTATTTTGTTTAAACTTTAAACAAAACCAAATGGAGAATGGTCAGCTGGCTCTGACCTCTTACCCAGTGACTTCAAGAGTTTTCCTCTACAGCGCCGTAAACAAGTTAACGAGGCCAGATGAGTGGGAGGTCAACTGCCCCTTCGCCTGAATTCTCCACTCAGTACCACCCCATCCCACCCCCCTATGCCTTTGCCACCACCAGCTCCGTTGCTTGGACCAGGGTGAAGACATAACAGGAGTTGTTCATTGTACAAACTTGGCAGAATGAAACAAAAGCTTTCCTCAAATCCTCTCCCCCAGTTTTAACTTTTAACCAAGCAGTCTTTTAACCAAGCATCTACCTCTAAAATGCAGTGGTTTTGACCTTTGACCTCCTTACTTGTTGGTTACTTGTAATCTTGGTATCTAGAGGTGAAACTTGTCCTATTGTTGTAGTTATTGTAAGCTGCTCAGGTAAGTGCATCAGTTTCATGTCTAGAATGTGTGAGAATTAGGGGTTTTAAGAAAATCCCCGTACTGAGGAAAAATAACTAACCACCCTGCTTTGTCAAATCCCACAGGTTTCAAAAGTGGTTCAAATTGCTTCTTGTAGTTTTTCCCTAAACGAAACTTATAAAAGGTCTACCGTCCGAATACCGGAGGAGTTTCACCAGTTTCGGTGTCAGAAAGTGGCAGATTTGATCCGCACAACTGCCACCTTCTGCCTCCAGCGTCTTGAATTGCCACTAGCTCACATGTTGTCTCATCACATCTCTTCATCACAGTAAGACAGGAGGAAACTAGAAGAGCGCACCCAGTAGAGAGCAGATCCCCACCTCTTCTTCCCCAGTGCTCAGATTTAGGGGAAAAACCAGCTGAGGAGTCAGCACTCTATTGCGATATAAAACAGGTTTTTCAAAGGTTTTGAATCACTGAAACCATGAGAGGTGTTTGATCATACAGTCATAACGGTGCACAAACAATGGGCTGACAGATCCAGTAGTATGTGAGATTAGCAGCAGACAGATACAGATACAGACACACACATGCAGACAGAAAAAAACTTGTTTTTCCTGCAATTATAAGACTTTTGCACAGCGCTCAGATCCATTGAACAGCAAATATGAAAAAAAAAAGAAAAAGTTTTTAACATGCAGCGCTCATGCTAAAAAAAATTTTTTTTTTAAATCTACCTAATAAAAACGTTTTGCCTGTCAGTCTGTAGATGTGCAGCCTCCTAGACGGACCCTCACATGAATGCAAGCAGGTCTAATATGAACTTGCGCTTTCCAAAAAGAAAAGGTTTGCTATGTGACGATTTTGGTATAACCTTAAGTTGTCTTTATTTTCATTATATAATAAAGCTGGGTAAGCCGTTTACATTTGCGCATGCGCGACTCACATCCACGGTTGACTCAGATAGCGCAGCGACAAGAATATGCAACACTTCCTGTTTCGACTGCAACCAAGAGGAAGTTGTTCCTTTATATCGTACACATTTTTTAACTTATCAACGTTCTTTTAACGTAGATCTGAGTCACGCATGCACATGGTTGACTCAGATCGGGCAGCGATAGAGTGCAGCGTTGGTCAATGAACTGGAATGAAGAGGGAGCGGTGATAGGAAGAATAAATGTTTTTCGAAGGGTTTTCATCCCCGCAATCATGAGAGGTTCTTTATCATACAGGCATAACAATTTGCAAAAAGAAAATTAGGTCTGGACAAGACAGAGCGGATCTTCCTCCCGGGGAAAGGTTGCCCGCACCGAGACCTGGCCATCACCATTGACAACACCGTGGTGACGCCAACTCGGACTGTGAGGAATCTGGGTGTGATCCTGGACGACCAACTGTCGTTTGCTGAAAACGCTGCATCGGTTGCTCGCTCCTGCAGATTTCTCCTCTATAACATCAGGAGGATTCGCCCATTCCTCACCGACGAGATGGCACAGGTGCTCATCCAGGCTCTGGTCATCTCCCGGCTGGACTACGGCAACTCCCTCCTTGCTGGCGCCCCGGCGTCGGCCATCAGACCTCTGGAGCTTGTTCAGAAAGCTGCAGCTCGTCTGGGGTTCAACCGCCCTAAGTTCTCCCATATAACTCCCCTTCTCATGTCCCTACACTGGCTCCCAGTAGCTGCTCGCATACAGTTTAAGACTCTGGTGCTAGTCTACAGGGCAGTGAAAGGAACAGCTCCTTCCTATCTCCAGGCCATGGTCGAGCCCTACACCCCCACCCGA